>NC_135432.1:10492239-10732239 GCF_051991255.1 Vanacampus margaritifer
TATGTGGTCTCTCCGGCGCTAAGAACGAAGGCGGTCCCAAATCACGGTTATGTAGCGGAGGTGACATTCCAATGAAAACTGCTCAAAGGGGAAACGTGCCTCAACGGGACTTACTTGAGCGACTCGGCCATCCTGATGTATTCTGGGGCCTTCTCGTCCACTTTTTCCATGCACATCCTCAGCCTCTGACAGGAAGACACCACAGGGAGGACACCAGACAATATCAACCCACAAGATCAGTTACTCAACTTCCAAAATTCAAAGAAATGGGTGGCACTTTTAGACACAGCAGCTACTTGGTACGCGGGAGAAAAAAAAAAGAATGTTGGGCAGTATAACAAAGGATGGCAGCAAATCAGGTGACCGTATTATACACGGGTAGAGAGAAAAAAAACAGCTTTTTAGGGTGACTTTTAGAGGGGGCATAATATATACAGGATTTTACAATATGTATTTTTTTAATTCATAGGCTGATTAATTAGTTAATTGAATGATTTTGCACCAAATATCAGAATTGGCATCAGTCTCAATAAATCTTATGGGTTAGGGTTAGGGTTAGGGTTAGTCAACCCCCCCCAAAAATCTTGATAATAATGCTCTATGCAGCTCCACTAGTCTAAATACCGTATTCTGGTTAATATTGTGTTACTGGAATATGAGTTAAGCATCAAAATCCAACAGTTTTTATCAGTATCAGAAGGCGGCCATTTTGCCTCTTGTTACTGTCGAGTGAACATGACATCACAGTTGCTCAGATCTCAGGTAACAACCAATCACAGCTCAACTTTAGAAAACAGCTGAGCTGCGATTGGTTGTTGCCTGAGCTGAGCAACTGTGATGTCATCTTAAGTCGACAGCAAGTGGCAAAATGGCCGCCCCCCTGAGATGGATAAAAACGGCTTGATTTTGCTTCATAACTCATTTTCCACAAATGTAATATTAATCAGAATGTCATGTTTAGACTAGTGAGGTCACATATAACATAGTATTGTCAAAAAATGTTTAAGGTTCCCTTTAAAATTGTCCCAAAGCTAAACCATGGAGAAGTATGTTTGTTTTATTGGCGCGCAGGTGTTGACTTTTTTTCCACGGTGATTGAGTACAAATGATTTTGCAGCCTTCAAAGTAACGGCAGTCTGAGAAGCAAGGCTTGGACTAACCTGGTAAAGCTTGACGATATCAGGCACAAAGTCTTTCTGTTCCAACTTGTGCTGCCTCTTGAGCAGCGTGTCCATACAGTGCGCGCAGCAGCGAATCTTGTCCTCGTCTTTGTCGTCCAGCATTGACGTGACGCTGCTCAGGCTGCTCACGCTGCCTCTCCTGGAGCCCATCCCGCCGCCGGGAGACGGCCATTGACTGCGGCCCCCGCCGGGGACGCTCAGGGCCTCGCGAGTCCCGTTGGTCAGCTTTTCTGACAGTTTATAAACCAATGAAAAAATTATTCACAATTTGATGAGTTTAGGTTGGCAAAAATGGTCAAGTTGGAAACTTTCCATGAGGATGAATAGTGATGAAATTGAAAGTGGAGATGAAAGTGAAGCACTTCCACCCTTCAATTGCCCCCCCGGGACAAATAAAAACATTTTATTTGAATTTAAGCCCGCGGCCAATAAGCCAAACTTGACTAGCTTCACCGAGGTGCAGATGTTTTTTCTTTTTTTCATTTGCTTTGGATGGGCTCAATTTTCAATGGGCATTTTTCCTCATTTTCAAGAGCTTTGATAATATTTCACTTTTAAACATGAATGTTTTTGTTCTTCAATGAAAAACTGGATTGTTCAACAACTTTTTGGAAACTCCATGAAGTTTTGCTAACAAAACATCTGTTGGGAATTTCCTGCTTTTGAATTGTATTTATGCAAAAAAATGATGCATATTGTTTCCAAAATTCACAAATTCAACTTCCCAAAGAGCGTTTGCACTCCTTGGCAAGCCCAAAAGAGTTGCAAGTAAAAACACGAGGATGGTGTACATATATCCGCCTTCATTCAACGTCATACAAGCGTCCAAATCTTAGAAAGGCCCGAGCGTGACCCAGTGCAGAATTTCTACAACAAATGAGCGTTGTCTTGGTGTCAATACATACGAGCGAGAGGCAAGGGGACAAAGTCCATGCACTTCCTGCACATGATGGAGCCGCAGAGCCGACAGTGGTGCCGTCGGTTCCGAATGTTGAACTTGCTTCCGCAGTCGGGACAGAAGGGGACATCCGAGTCGTTGACCCACGGCACAACCGACTTCTCGATGGCTGGAAAGGAGTATTTTTTAAGTGACACGTTAACATTCCCACACACGACCAGCCCGCCGTTTTGCACAAACCTCGGATTTTGGCCGCGTCCGAGTTGGTCCTGTCGAAGGACGTCAGCTGAAAGGACATTTTCTTTTTCAGCTCCGATAACGGTACGGTGGCAGCCGGCAAGCGTTTTGTGATGAGTCGAGCGTACCTTTTCCAGCCTGATGATGAGCTTGTTGACCTCGATGACATAGTGATCGATCCTGGCGGCGCGTTGTTTCTTGAACTGGTCCAAGTGACTTCTTGTTGCTCCTGCAAGACGCATTTAGGAACGTCTCCAGACACTTTCTGTCAACGGCAGTCAGCACTAGGCATGGGCCAAATACCGGTTTGACGGTTTCAATTATTGTCAGCAGCCATTTTCTGTTTTGAGGGGACTCTTAAACAGGCAACGTCCCGCTGCAATATGATTGGTTGCAAGCAGAGATCACTAAACAAGCTTCCTCTTTGCAGATAACTGGAGAGCCCAGCAGCTTTTTCCCCCCTCTCCTTCTTGGCTGAGCAGAGAGGGGAGGGGTGAGCATTTTCACACACTAGTGAAGATGAGAGCATACACAAATGCATTTTTGCTATGACGATTAATGTGCATCATCTAAAACAACATGGGACATGTTTCTTAATGTGGAAAATGTTTGATATTTTGATAAAAAAATAAAATAAAACAAGACCATGTTCAATGAAAAAAAAAACTGCTGTTTTTATTTACCCAAATATATATTTTTTAAAAAGGCTGTAATTTTAAAACCGTGATACAATATTTTTATACCGTCAGAATGGAATATGGACACATGCCGACTCAGCGGGCGCTTTTTTTGCAGGCTCACCCAGCTCCTGAGGCTCCCACATGTACGGGTCCACTCCACCATAGTAGAAGGACTCATAAGTGCCAGCGTCCGTTCTGTCGTCTCCATCCCTCTTCAGCAGCTTGTCTTTGGCTTTCTTTGCTTTCTGGACCAAACCTACACATGTGACGACTCTTGTAAATCTCCTGTCACTTGTACCGCTAATCATGCGCTCATTTGCCAATGGCGCTCATCATCATCATTCGGTGAGATCAAGTTGGAAGGTGATACGCTCTAATCGCTTATCAAACTAATTGACAACTACTTTCGAAATCAACTTATCGTTTCGAACAATTTCTTTAACTTGAATGGTCCAAATCGTCTCTTTCAGCTTTTCAGCAGTAATTCTACTCTGATTAGGTTTTTATTGGATTCTTCTCTGATTTGGTCGCCAGCCAATAGCAGGGAACAAACTGACAAGTTCAACCAACCATTCATGAATTCCCACCTACGACAATTTAGAGTCTTTTTTTTGTGGGAATGTACAGAGAGAAAAAGTAAATAAAACACATTTCTGCATTTATTATATATATGATGACATAATGAGTTGGTGAATTATCTCCACAGAGGGGGCTGGGCCGAGAATTGAACCCAGAACCGCTCGACTGTGGGCGTGCTAACAACTATGGTAAGCTCCTGACCTACTTTTCAGTTGTCCCTTAACGTGGCGCTCCTCCCCAGAATGCTCATCTTCGTAGTGCTCTTGGAGTTGGTAGAAAGACTGTAGGTCCTTGAAGCAGAGCGGGCAAAGGAAGCCCTCCTTCACCTCGCCTGCCGCCTCCTCAAAGGGGCTCGGATAGCTGCTAGCAGCCATGACGGAAGCGATCCTGCTCCCACCCTCGTGTCACGCTGCCGGCCAGAGGAAAGCGGGCCATGTCTGCTCCTGCTTCAGCCTGCCGTTCAAGCAAAAAAACGCAAAAATCAGTGTGTAAAACTGCTTTTTTGTTTACACTGGTCCATTTGAGTGGAAGCATTTGTTGATTCAGTGGCCGCCACATAGGTTCCAACTAGCGGCAGATCACGTCATTCCCCAAGTGGCAGGGATAGCCTTTGCAAAATCGTTCTTTTTAGGGATGCAGAAGGGAATTCCCATATATGACCAAATTGGGAAAAACCCTCGATCAGCCTCCGCGTCGTTTCGTTCGATTTCAATTTTCGCTCAGAAGAAAAACATCAATGATTTACGTAAGTACTTAACTATTATTTTGCATCCATCAAAATTGGTTGTCAACTTGTCAATGGCAGCCACGTTGCATTTGCATATAAAAAGGCATGATTTGGATCTGGTAATCAATCATCTTTTATGGCCTGTAGTCATACATGTCCAAGATTTCCTGTGCAAAGATTTGCTTGATTTCTATCCTTTGGCATGATGTAACACCACTGGGGCTGATTGGACCTCATTTAAAAATTAAAAAAAAAAAACGTGTCACCGTAGAGCGTATTTCATGCCTTTTAATTAATTGATTTTAGCATGCAAGCACGTTGAAAATGTGCCTACTGAAAGCAAGCCCGCTATGGGACTAAGGCCGTCGGGTATTTATGTCAATCAAGTGCAAGCATAAGAGGGTTCACCAATGTTAAGAGACGCTACCGGCTGCCTTCAGATTTCGTTCAAAGATTGTCGACGTTGGTCGAGTGGCTGCAGCAACGTTAGCTCGGCGATGCTAACCACGGCTGTTGCTAGTTTAGCTTCCCACTGTCGCAGTAAAAAAAAAGCGAAAACAACGTCGTCGTCGCCTCGCAAGCAAAGCAGTCTAAGTCACTAATAATGTTTCATACTTACATTTTAAGCGTATAAGAAGTGTTTGACAGCTGGACAACAACATCAGCTGGCCTCGGGCGAGCCCTCAGCCTGCTTGGTCATGTGACACACAGGTCAGGAAGTCAGTACGGAACCCCAGCAGGGACATACAACCAACGCCTGGAAAACTACAACTACAGAAGCCTACGTGGACCAATCAATATTTAGATACGTTATCTTTCGTCCCCATGAAATGGTAGATCATTATCTGCGCAAACGACTTAAAAAAAGGTAATTAGATACATTATACTTGTGTGGAGACAGTGGTTGTTATAACATATTCCACCATGATCCATAATTATCCACTTCAAGTATTTTTTGACAATCTAGAAAAATGATTTTTTTCTGGGTTTTTTTTGGTTTTTTTTTCAGCACAGTAACTCGTAAAATATGTTTGAGGCTTATTCAAGAATTGGACGATATTTTACGTCCTGCCCATCAAAATTCAAAATAATCCACATACAAAATAATTCAACTGTGGCAACATTTGTTTTAATAAACATAATATTCCAATTATAGGCCTAATTATTATTCATGGAATGTGTTTCCACAACATGTACACAACCCTGCTACCATCAGGTTACCATAACCTTTTCAACAAGGTAGAAGAAGAAAGCTGTAAATCAGACGATGCGCTGACATCATCAAACAGTTTTCCAGGTTTATTTTTCAAGAGTTTTGAAGCCCAAATGTCCTCCAATTCTGGAATGACCCTTAAATCAGCTTTTGGTGGTATGGTTGTGTTGATATCCGTGCATGTGAACTTAGGCCAAGAAGAGTGATGGAGAGGCTATACATTTGGACTGTTTATTTAAAAAAGTAATATCATTTTGTTCATCTATGGGGGTGGCGTATAGCGACAGGCCTAACAATTAAATGCTCGTCCACTAGATGGCATAAGATGCAAGGAAACTGCTATCCACTTCATCCAGCAGAACAATAGCAAAGTGTTGAACTAAACAGGCCCACATTTCAAGTTGTTTGAATCCATCTGAAAGGAAATCAATCGAGATGTGATCATTATTTCACTATAGATGCCTGTAGTGACATTTATGTTTGGTGGTGTGTCATGTTTTGCATCCCAAAACAATTATACCATTTGTAGCGATGGGGCGTGTCTCCAACTTGAAGCATCAATAATTAGGTTTTCCACACCAACTCAGGCTGTTTAGTCGTGACTCGTAAGTAAGCCTAATTGCATGAACTGATGAAGCCTTCTCGGATGAGAGGAAAAACATCTTCTAAGGCAGTGTATCCCTTTCAATTTCCCTGAAATTGTAAAAACGTAAACAAACCTAAGAATATAAACGCAAGATATATTGAATAAATAATAAAATAGATTTAATAAATGATAAATACACAAATTAATTGCCTGAGATGTGACAAATATTGCCAGTTTAGAATGTTAATTGTTCCTATTATCATTTAGACAGTTTTTGTGACGTATTGTGATTTGTGAATAAAGAAATCAAACCGAAATGAATCGCGCATTTCGTTAGCGCGGCAGTAGTGACGTCACCAGCAAGCGCGAAGGCGCTTCAATCTATTTTATTATTTATTCAATCTTGAAGTATCTTGCGTGTATATTCTTAGGTTTAGGTCAATTTTAGTGTAGACAGTTTGTTATTTCAATTACATCTTTATTAATTTATTTCCAATATTTTACTGTCAAATTTTTTTCATACAACTTTTTTGAACAACTGTAAACGGACAATTTCCCAGCCAATCCTGTAGCGTGACGTTATCTGTAGGCGACCCCGATACATTCTAGCAGCCCGATCACGTCTGGTACCGACACCGGAGTCGACTCCGGGGGTAACTCCGGTTGCACGTCGCCAAAAAGAAATAAGCACCGGGAAACGGAGGGTCGCGCTGCAGTCTTCCTTTATTATAATTTTTGACACACTTATTATCTCCACTGTCGCGCACCTCGGTCGTTCTCCACTCTCTCGTACCGCACACTTCATTCTTCTGCACTTTCTCTCGCGCATGCGCAGTCACACACAAGCAAATCGTACGCAACAGCAGCAATCAAGCAACCAGCACACACGCCTCAATTTACAATTCACGCACAGGCTCTCCAAAGAAACCAACATGACAATGACATGAAAAGTGTCTGCCAAAAGACAAAAGTAACACAAAAGGTAACGTGGTGGAATTTGTTTTTAGTTTATTTTAATCGTTAGTTCTCGTGATGTACACATTATTGAGTTGTCAATAGGCTACAGTTTAACGTGGAAGTGATTAATCTACTGTCCCTCGTTGGAAGCAAACCTTTTGCCCGGGTGCTGTCGCTTCTCCTCGTCATGCTTCACGTCGGCTAAAAAGTCGAGCAGCAGGTTGGTCTTGGCGCATGTCACAGGGTCTGAGAGGTCTTCGCAAGGGCTGACCGTAGCCATTCCCGGACGATCCCAAAAGCGCTTGCCGGGGTGCTGGCGCCTGTGCAACTCCGGGAGGTCCTCGTCCCCGCCATCGTCATTGTCCTCGTCCTCCTCCTCCTCTTCCTCCTCGTCCTCCTCGTCGGGCTGCCGCTTGCCCGGGTGCTGCCGCCGGCTCCGCGTCACCACCACGTAGCGCTTGCCTGGGTGCTGCCGTTTGGAAAGGTCACCCTGCACGACTATCACGGCAGGCTCCGAAAGGCGTCCGGTGGCGAAGCGCTTTCCCGGATGCTGCCTGCGTTCCACCTCCGAATACGCTTCGTCGCCGGCGTCGCCCTCGTCGCTCACATCCTCGCGGTGCCTCTTGCCAGGGTGCTGCCGCTTTGTCAGCCACGCTGCCTGAGACGGAGAGGAGAGTCCTCCTGGGGGAATGCAAGGGGAGTTAGGCTACTTTTTGGTCAAGCTGCTAGGCGGCTAACGACGATGATAATAATAACCGACGCATGCTTCATCATGCGCAAGACGCGTCTTATGCGCAATTGCAGACTCTGTCATTTTAAAGTTGCATGGAATACAAATAGCACACGGGTTAAATTTTTACGTTTTAAAATAGAGATCATAACAGATCAACATATGAGCTTCAAAACAATTTAAGTGTCGATTGAAGAACCACATAAAACTTCTGAGATCGTCACTGACTCACTTCCAATTATTATCACATTTAGATGCAGATTTATAGCTATTTTTTGAAACCATATATGATATTGGCTACTTAATTATTTTACATTTCACTTTGTAAGACTTACATGCCATTCCATGGTTCTCAGTAGGCCTACGTGTACCCCAGGGGGTACGTGAAGGCACTGGAGGGAGTACATAAAATAATTTAAAAAGTAGCATCTATGCAAAAAATCATTAGAAAATGATTATTAAATCATATAAATATACCTGTCATATGCCACCACCTGTCAATCATTTGAAGTTTTATTTAAAATTAAGTTATTTATAGATTTTTTTAGAACATATCTTTACTATGATCACAAAAGAAGACAATTAGGCCTGATGGTGCTAATAATTGTACACATCTTTATTTGTAATTACGTTAATTCTTCCTTTCTATAGTTAGCCTATCTTTAAAAAAAAAAAAAAAAAGTTCAAGAGCGACGGCTGTACAAATGAATTTCCAAAATTTAATAAATCAGACCATGATGTCACAGCATTCTGTTTGATCACTGAATAAAGTTTTGTGAAAAGTTTGTGTGTGTGTGTGTGTGTGTGTGGGGGGGGGGGGGGGGGGGCTATGTATGACAGTTGTCAAATGATGCATTAATCATTAACTTAATTTTAAAAAAAATGTCAAATGATTGACAGGCATTTTAAAATCAGATTAACCACATCTTAGAATTTGGATTAATCATGATACATCACTTAATTAAAAAGGCTTTTTATCAAAAAATTTTGCCCGCCAAATATGAAGAGCACCTGTTATGTATTATTTATTTCTACATTTAATGTTATGAGAACGTCTTCAAAAAAATTTGATCCACTCATGCATACTCTCATCAACCTCTTTTTCTAGTCAGTTAATTACGTACATAATTTAAAATTAGTATTTAAAAAAAAAATACCCCAATATTTTGACATGAACAAATATTCTGAATATCATACGCAAACATTTATTAAATGCTTTACTTTAATACATGCATTTATGTTTATTGCTCAAACGCAACCTGTGTTACCTTAAACAACATCCGCTGTCAAGGTAAAGGAACATCTGCGGTCAAAATTAATAGTGTGATTAATCTGTATTAATACGTGATTAATGCACTATTTTTTTGTGATTAATCAATGATTTAACTTTGACAGCACTAATATATATATATATATATATATATAATATGTGTATGTATGTATGTATGCATAATATTCTCTTGTGCTCACCATAATTGTGGTCTTCGGCTTGCATCTTGCGCAGGACGGAGCGCAGCAGGAGGCTCTCAGCTCCGCGTAGGAGGAGGTCGTCCATGGTCCCGGAGTCCGGCTCCTCCCCGGCGGAGATGCCCTGCGCTCTGCACACCATCATCAAGTTGCAGAACAGGACGCCAGCCAGGAAGAGCAGCCATGGGGACTTCATGGTGTGTCTCTTGGAAGCCTGATGATAGTCGAGGCAAGACAGCTGCAAGACCTTACAAACGAAGACGTGAAGAAATGGAAGTGTCCAGAAATGTTACCTGTTGTAGGGAAAGGAAGCTCAGCTGACCTCACCTCAGTCCTCTCGAAGTGGCCAGCGGCGATCGGTGGACGATGATGTTGATGACGTTTGCTGGCAGCCTCCAACTTTGTGTGCGCACACAACATTGTGTGCCATCTTTTATAGCGGCTGCTCTCTGTGGACGTCACGCTCGCGCTCGAGTCCGCTTTCGGCATCCTTGCTTGGTCCCCGCTGATGTCATCAAGAGCCGTGTGTGCGCAAGCGTCCGTCGTCAAGGGGGCAGACTTGAAAATCAGGTAGTCAAATGCATGTTGCGTAATTACAATTCTCAGCTTGATGCCGTGCTCACTGAAATACGGGCAAATTCTAAAAAGTGTCTTGACAATTATTGGGCCACTTTATAAAAGGCAGGCCTACAGTTGTGTCATTCTACAGTGATTGGCTGAGTGTAAAGTTAAAAATGAACTCGAAATACTTCATCTGGTGTGTTGCGGTATGTGACGGGTGTCAAACCCTGCTGTTCGAGGGCTGCAGTCCTGCATGTTTGTGATGTTTCCCTCCTCCATGTTAGATTAGACCTCTTTATAATTAGTTGACTTGAGCTAGGCCGTTTTGTCGCTGTGACCTGTCCAGTCTTGGCATCTTCCTATCTGCACTCTGGCGCACTTTTCTACTTGAAAGCAGTTTAGACCATAAGGTCACGCACATGGGCTAGGCTGAGCAGCCCCATGTGCACGTGGGCAGCCAAGACAGTATAAGAGTAGAAGCCGTTTTGGACAGATTAGACCTTCTTCCGCATATTAAGAGAAAAAGGCTCCACATCTGTGTACTCAATTTTTCTGGCATCCAGTAAATCGTTCGAATGACAATGTGCAGTCTTCTGGTTGTTACTGTTGGTATAATATCACAAGCATGAAAGATAAAAGTGTCACGGTCCGGCCACAGAGCGGAGTTGAGTCTGTCGGCGTGTGAAGTAGAGGACCCAAAATGCAGGGAGGCAGGAGAACCACGGCAGGAGTGCGGCTTAGACTGTTATGCTTTATTTTACAAAACACACTAACCAAGGAACTGGTTAGCATAAAATAACAAAGGAACTGAAAAGGTACAAAATCAAAATGACAGACAGAACTCCGGGGGTGACCGTGACAAGCGGCAATGATCCCACACGGAACTGATCACCACCCGGGAATTAAATACACCCACACAAATTAGGGTAACTAATCACAGCTGGTGTCAGGCACAAGTGGCTGAGGGCCCGGATTGGTCAGCCTGCGGAAGGGCAGGAATCCACTCAGGACCAATCGGGATCCTCAACCAAAGCCAGATCTTCCCAGACATGACAAAAAGGACCATGCAGGGGTTCATTCAGAACCTTTCACCCAACACACCTGACCAAATTAAGTCTTGCAATTGTCTCTAGGTATGAATACTTGCTTGTTTATCCCGGCGAATGACTCATGGTGTCAAACTAATTTTGATTGTCAAGTGTCGGAGTCTGGAAATGCAGACGCTCTTTATCATATACATTTCTCTGCTTCTCTGATTCCTTTTAGCAAACAAGCAGATGGCTGGCTTGGAATCCGAAGCAAAGTGAAAGTGTGGCAAGCCCGTGACATTGCCTGGGGGCCCTAGAAGCCCAGGGTTTCTTGATGCTTGCTTTCAGCTCTTTTGTTTTTGGGTCTGGTGGCCCTCATTTTGAATGTATTGTTGAGCACAGATGCACTTCGACATGTCTTGAACACACAGAGAACGTTGCGCTGCTCAAGAAATCTCAGACTCATATTTGCTAACCTATTTGTGATATTTCTTCATTTATTTTATCTACTTACTTATTTATGATATTTATTCATTTATTTGCAGGTTCTTTTATTTATTTATCTACTTATATTTATTTATTTTGTTTGTGTTATTTATTTTAATTTACTTACCTACTTATACAGGTGCTCGTCAAAAAATTAGAATATCCTCAAAAAGTTGAATAATTTTCGTAATTCTATTCAAAAAGTCTTCAAGTATTTTTTCGTTTATTTTTACATTATTTGAGCTTCCAGCTCATAAAACCCACAAAAACAGGATGTCAAAAAATTTGAATAATGTGAAGAAATCACCATGCACACTTCCCTGTCTTTTGCATGGGAAAAAAGATGGATGTTATTTTCAAAACAATATGTCACTCTTCAATAGTTGGTTGGATTCCCTTTGCCTTAACCACTGCCTCGATGCGTCGTGGCATTACTTTGGGGCCCTGGAAGCGCAGGCTCTCTTGATGCTTGCCGCCAGCTTTTTGTTTTTGGGTCTGGTGGCCCTAATTTTCTTTTTGATATTACTGTATTACAAGAGGAAAACAAGGGCCACAGTACAGTACTACCAAGAGGAAAATGAGGGCCACCAGACCCAAAAACAAAAAGCTGGCAGCAAGCATCAAGAGAGCCTGCGCTTCCAGGGCCCCAAAGCAATGCCACGGCGCATCGAGGCAGTTGTTAAGGCAAAGGGAATCCAACCAACTATTAAAGAGTGACATATTGTTTTGAAAATAACATCCATCTTTTTTCCCATGCAAAAGACTGGGAAGTATGCATGGTGATTTCTTCACATTATTCAAATTTTTTGACTTCCTGTTTTTGTGGGTTTTATGAGCTGCAAGCTCAAATAATGTAAAAATAAACGAAAAAAATACTTGAAGACTTTTTGAATAGAATTACGAAAATTATTCAACTTTTTGAGGATATTTAAATTTTTTGACGAGCACCTGTATAAGTAGGTAAGTAAATAAAATAAATAACACAAACAAAATAAATAAATATAAGTAGATAAGTAAATAAAAGAACCCGCAAATAAATGAATAAATATCATAAATAAGTAAGTAGATAAAATAAATGAAGAAATATCACAAATAGGTTAGCAAATATGAGTCTGAGATTTCTTGAGCAGCGCAACGTTCTCTGTGTGTTCAAGACGTGTCGAAGTGCATCTGTGCTCAACAATACATTCCGTCTCCAGTTTTTCTTGAAATTGTTGTCGTCGCCAAGCTTTTTGAAAAGACGTGACCCGGACTGACCTGACAGGATGTCTTTTCCTTTCACTTGTTGTCACTTCAGAATTCTGATTCGCCAAAAGCTATCATAAGCCTGAGCTATGCTAGCCCAAAACTGGAAAAAAAAAAAAACAACAACCTCAAACTGCCCAAGGCCGCTAGCGACACGGCAAAAAAGATGGTCGCTGAACTACCACTCAACTTTGAAACAAAAGTTTCCTCCACAAATCGGATGTGTGACAGATGAAGACGTCCAGTATCTTGGAGTTGATAACACAACACGGTCACGGGCGGACGGGTTCAAATCACAGACGGTGACAACAGAGTCTTGTACAAAGAAGACAGATGAGACAAGTCTCGAATCTCAAAACCCGTGCACGTGACCGATCAAAGATGTCAACATTCTTCTTCATACCTGCGTGATGGTATTTGTGCTCATCATTCACCCTTCAATCTTTCAATGCTGGCTACAGCAAGAAAGAACAAAGCTAAGATCTTGAATTGTGCTCTGCCACTTTTTAGGCAGCCCAGAGACACGCACACATGCACACCACTTTTGTGTCTGTAGCTTTTTTTCTAACTCTTGAGAGAGTGCTCATTAGGGGGCTGGGTCAAATACTTGCTTGATTTTGTCTTTCTAAAGCACAGCGGGACGAGCTATTTATGACATCTGTATGGCGAATCACTCGTGATCACTAGGATTGATGGGCTTGATGAGCTACACATCAGATACACGTTCCACACTTGCACAGGAAGATTTTCAAGCAGGGGGAAAAAAGTCTGGCTGAGCTGCAGGCAGACAGGAACGCATCACAGATTCCTTTAGCTGAAAAGAATCGTCACCCGACTGCAGTGGTTCCCAACCCGGCTCGTGTGCCACCAGAAATCCCCACTTCATCATCCATTATATCTGAAAATTATTTATTCATTACAAATGCATCTTTGTTCATCTGTGCCAGTGACATATAGTGGCAGGAAGAACTATCGATGCTCTTGCATTAGACGGCAGAAGGCAAAATAAACCATCCGATGGCATTTGTAGAACAGAATAAGTCATGTCTTCCATCGGTCGCAGGGATTTGCGCCGCCTAGGGTGGATCCGATGGCGGCCGCGGGACTTGCACCGCCTGGGGGTGGATCCGATAGCAGCCGCGAGACTTGCGCTGCCTGGGGGTAGATCCGCTGGCGGCCGCGGGTATCGCGCCGCCTGAGCTGGAATCATGGGCTTGAGGTTGCCGTGGCAGTGGCGAAGAGACTTGACACGGCACGAAGAGGCCAGGGGCTGCAGTGGCAGAGGTGAAGAGGTCAGGGGCTGCAGCTGCTGAGCAGTTGCTTGCACTTCAGGCCGACGAGGACCAGGAACTAACTTCCATGGAGCTGGGACGGGGACGTGAAGTTGCCGTGGAGCCGGGACGGGGACATAAGCAAAATAAGGCAAAATAAACCCGTGCCATTCGATGGCATTCGTAGAACAGAATAAGTCACGACCTCCTGCAAGCATATCAGCATTCTATGCAATGAAACGTATCCGATTTCTTTGGACGAGCTCAACATTGGGCCTGTTCAGTTAAACACTAAGCGATTATTTTGTTGTGTGAATAATGTCAGAAGACTATCTTTGTCTTCCGCGTGTTCGTTGTTGTTCGGGTAGAAAGAATGTTGATTTTCTGAATACAGACTGGAGATCGGTGAACAGGTCCTTCGAAGGATTTATTTTACAGAATATTCCGGACACAAGCATGTTTACAGACAAATGGCTGCAGTCCTCTCGCAAGTGTGTAGTTACAGCGGACTCACAGCATTCTTATACTATCTTGAAGAGCAGTATCATAAAACTCCCAAGCCCCCAAGCCCCCCTCTGCCCGCAGCCACCAGCGACCAGTCCTCAGCTAAGACAGACATCATTCAATACACATTGACAAATGGCCCTTTGATGTGGAAATATAGGAGGCCCCCAGACCTCATTCAAACACTCACCAAGCTCTACTGAGGAAATTAAAACAGGTATGACTAAACTAAAACAGTTATAACTAAATTAAAACAGTTATAACTCAATCTGAGCAGAAGACCCTCAACAATAACAACAAGTGGATCCACGGGTTAATTGCCAGTGAAACAGCAGCTCAACACCCACCATTCTGAAAATCAAGCATTTACCATCTCACTACTCGATTTGAATGCTTCGAACGACAGGAAGCCAAAATGCGTCCAGACACAATCAAGTACACGGTATTGAGACATCACAGTGGACTCGTGTCAGTCTTTTCCAACCTTTACTGAGCCGTGGCACATATTTTGCATTGGCTCAGTTGAATTACTGCCTACTTTTTGTGTAGCCAGTCCACGTGTTGAAAAAATTTCAACCATGACTTCCTGATCTTCTACTTGAAACATTTTGCTGTGTCATGCTTGCGAAGATCACCTGGACTGTCGGCGAGAGCACAAAGGATCCCCGCCACAGCAGCTGGCGGTACTCACAAGGAAGCTTTTCCCAGGAGACGGCACCGCGGTCAGTCCGGCCTCCTCTGACAGTTGAGGCCGAGCTGTCGCCAGAAAACGAAAGCGCTCGTTCCTCACGAGCGCGAGAGCCGCACCTGTCTCCTCGCTAATAACGTCGCTGCCATTGAGTTAGACTGAAAGTAAACAACGGGTCCTTTTGCTCGAGACCATTGTTCTTCAGCTTTTGTCTCGGGTAACAAGGTTGCGTTGGGTTTTCCGGAGCCGTCGACATTCCATCTGGATTTAGCTGCTATTGTATCACAGCAAACATCCGATCAATCTGGACTCTCCCGGGATGACGAAGCAGCCGTTTACAGTAAAGAGCAGCACTGACGGCCTCATCAGTCGCACCAATTGAATTGTTTACAAACGCGGATGAAGATGCAAAGTGCCTCTGCCATGTTTGGGAGTCTTGAAAGGTCACGGGTAGACAGTTATTTGAATTTGGCCCACCAGACTCCCTTTTGCCTCCATAAAAAAACACAGTCATTTGTTTTCAATAGAAAGACTTCAAATGTATTGTCGGGTGAGCACACGGAGCCGTGATGGAAAGTGTTTACGCAAAGATTTTGGCGGTTTGAGCTTTTGGGTTGTCATTATGAGCTCATTTTTCTTGAAAGCAAAGAAGATGGTACTAATGAAAGATCATGAGAGCAGCTCTCTCTCAGTCTGCTTCTGGTCTCCCTCCTAAGAGTTTTACATTGTTGCTTTTCCATCTGAAAGCACTGTCATTTTCATTATTGCAAGCACCCTCTCATTTTCTACACTTGATACATTTTTTCCCCTCTCCAATCATTAGCCCTCATTCACTAATGAATGTGTCGAAATGTTCTTTTTCTTCTCACCATTACGCGTCCCCAACCACCGCGTGTGGCCGCACAGAGAGACTGGACAAAAAAAACGTGGTGTTGAGTTGATTAAAGAGGCGCTGTGAGTCGGCAATGACGATGATTTAGTTGTTTCTTAGCGAAATATAGCGGAGGGCTAGCGAACAACAGCATTTGTGTACGATGCTAACCTTCAACTGTGAGGAGCGATTTCGGCGCCAAAATAAAATGCCTTTGATGAGTTTTTTCCGATGGGACTGCTTTATTGAAGAGAACAAGTAAGGTAAGGTAAAGGTAAATTCCACTGATTGTCACACCCAACTAAGTGGGGGCGAAATTCGTTCTCCGCATTTGACCCAACCCCTGAGGGAGCGGTGAGCAGCAATGATTGCGCTCGGGAATCACAATGGTGATCTAACCCCCCAATTCCAACCCTTTATACTGAGTGTCAAGCAGGGAGGCAATGGGTCCCAATTTTATAGTCTTTGGTAT
The DNA here is from genome assembly GCF_051991255.1 of Vanacampus margaritifer. Lineage (NCBI taxonomy): Eukaryota > Metazoa > Chordata > Actinopteri > Syngnathiformes > Syngnathidae > Vanacampus > Vanacampus margaritifer. Next base: position 10,508,621 of record NC_135432.1, read on the forward strand.
GACCCGGCCGGGGATTGAACCCACAACCTCCCAGTCTCAGGGCGGACAATTGTGGGATGCAATATGTGCAAAACCCACCAGTTTACCCGGGCGCAATCTAGCAATCATTTTCCCCATCTGCGCTTGTTTTGTGGATGTGAACACTCCCGAACAATTTAAAAAAAAAAAAAAAAAGAGAGAGAGAGAGAGCAATGTTTACTTGAAAAACCTAGTAAAAAAAAATCATTCAGAAATTCCAAGTACATTTTACAAGGAGGATTTGGAGTACATTTTACCCGTTTATTATTAAAAAAACAAAAAAAAAACAGTTACTCAAATATTGAGGAACGATTTCATGACATCCAGCTTGGGAGACAGCCACTCTACCACCTGAGTCATGCCACTCACACACTTGCTGTTTGCCACTAGTGTATACTGCATTGCTGGTGTCCAAAATGAGACCAAAATCAGGTCTTGGAGGTACAATGATTCCACCTGACACCATCACTATACTAACACACAGCAGGAATGGCGCATGGCTCAGGTGGTAGCATGACTGTCTTCCAATCTGAAGTTTGTGGGTTTGTTTCTCAACCCTTGAGGAGCTTTTTTTTTTTTTATAAACTGGTAAAATGTCCTCAAAACTCTCCTTTTAAAATGTACTTTTTTTTTCAATTAAATATTACTTCTTTTTTTCCTTAAAAAACAACAACACCGTGTACGGGTTAGCGCCATGGAAAAGCCACGTAAACCTTTAGTGCATAGGTGTCAAACTCCGGTCCTTGAGGGCCGCAATCCTGCAGGTTTTGGAGGTTTCCCTCTTTCAAACACAAGCTGATTCCAATCAGTAAGATCGTTATGATGTTTATGCAGAGCTTGCTGATGAGCTGATCATATATTAGCTGTGTTGGAGAACGAAAACATCCAAAACCTATGCTTGACACCTATGCTTTAGTAAATTCGGCCCAAAACTGCACATGCTTGGGTGATGGACTGTGCCAATAAGAAGATCTGGTGTTGGTGTACCGCATGGATACGAGTAGCGCACTATGTGATGAGTACTGCTGTGAATATTTTGTCGCACATCTATGAAGTACCGACCGGGGAGCATGTGGGAAGTGTGACAACACACACGCACACTTTGCTGCTTCAAATCTCCACATGATGCAATTATTTTCAAGTGGGCAAAGTTCAAATGTGACCCTAAAAATAAACGGAGCTTCCGTCCAAAAGAAGCACTTTAGTATTCTTGCTGTGTTTTGCCTCCATCATTTTTTCACCCCCCCCCCCCCCATTTCTGTGAATGGCCCAAAGGACCCATCGATGGTTTTCTACACTTGATATAATTGGACTTTTCTAGATAATAGCTTCGTGATGAGGTTCAGACGTGCCGTCTACGAGTGACACTCTACCGCACACGCCCAGCCAGATTGATTGTCAGTCTGGAGTCCAAACCAACGCTAATGGACTTTGGGAGTGCAGAATTGAGATGATGGCCCGGCGTCATCCTGCCAGTGCTTTGCTGGAAGCAATGAAATGGAGAAATGATAAGGAATCGGCAGATTTACATTTCGCTTGCCAACGTGATCTCTCTACGGCCAAATCCGAGCGGTCCAATTGCTCGGCTTTCCGTGATTCCGCTTCCCCGGGCCTCCCGTCAGTCGCATGTCACGGAAGCGCTGGGCCAGCCTTCCTGCCGTGGGTGATGGAGTCCAGTGACAGAGCGGGTGACTCACCGGACCTTGGAGGATTCGTCACAACACCATCGAAAAAATGCACATTCAACAAAAGCCAGAGTCCAAATACGCTGAAGTCTCCTTTTTTCTTCATTTTTGTTTCAGATTCTTTCTCTTGTGTTGGAGGGCACCAGGATTCCTCACAGCTAGCTTTGTACTTAAAAACAAAACAAAAACAGACAGTTGACTAGAGGTTTGCACATCTGCCTCACAGTTTTGGGTTCGGGTCTCAGGCCTTGCTGTGAAGTTTGCCTTCTTTCTCCAAAATGGAAATACACGGTGAAAACGTGTTAGATTTATTTTTTATGCAAAAATCTAAATGTTTGTGTAAGGATAATTTAAGTTTCTAAATTGTCCACAAGTGAAAGTAAGCAAGAGACACGAATCAAGAATTAAGGACAATTAAGAATTGTTGAATCTTGAACTGGGTACATGCTGGACTGGTCAGAGAAGAGTTTTTGTTTTTGATTTTTTTGACACTCATATTTATTCCCAGATGGGAATTTAGGGAATTCAGTTAACATAAAAAAACGTGTTTTTGGAACGTACCCTGACTAGCTGTTTTTGTTGGATCTAGAGATCTGGAGTTTCAGGGCTCAGACCGAACCACTTTAACATATGAATTGGACCCTTATTAGCTTATCATTCCCTTTAACGACATTCACATTGTATTTTATCAAAAACTAAAATGACAATTGAATGACAAGATCACAGTTAGTGTTTATTTGAATCAGGGTTATTATAGTTTTGGAAATTTTTATTTTAGTTGGTTTTTATTTCGTTTTGAGTTTTGTTTTTTTAAATTTAGTTTTCAGGGTAAGTTCTGTTAGTTTGTATTAGTTTTAGTTATTTCATAAATGTTTAGTTTTAGTTAGTTTTAGTATTAGTTTTAGTTTTTTAAAAAAATGTTTATTGTGCGCAATATTTACAAAACATCATGGGAGCGACATCATCTGAAGGTGCTTTTCTATTGGCTGCTGCTGCAAGATTAAATCACTTTTGTGTGGCACATTTTCAAACGTCCTTATTCCGGTTAATATTAAAATAAATCTTCTCAAAATCAAATTTAAAACCATCCCCAAAGGCTCATGCATTAAATTAATTACCAAAGACTAAAACGAAGGACATTTTTGCTGGAATTATAGTTAGTTTTAGTTATTTTTGTAAACATAAAATGTAGTTTCAGTTAGTTTTCATTTTTTTAAAAGCATTTTTGTTTGTATTTTATTTCGTTAACAATTTTTTTTTTTTAGTTTTAGTTTTTTGTTAGTTTTAGTTAACTAAAATGAACTTGATTTGAATGAGAATATCAAATGGGGCAAAAAAACAAAAAAAGGGGGGGGTTAAAAAAACGCAGGCATACAATGAAAGACATTTGACATTGAACAAGGCAGTTTGATCAAATGCAGTTAAACCAGCAAGATGAAGGCAGCTAACTGCACTTCCTGCTCTTATTTTCAAACGTATTCACATGACTTTTGGTGCACGATTTAGCAAACCGACGCTAACTTTGTGAGTGCTGGACAGCAGCAGAAATTGGAGACTTTGCTATGATCATGCTTTGTTGACGTTACAAATAACACTTGTGCCTTTTAATGGATTATTTTGTACAGGCAGGATGTTTACAATGTTGTTGTTTCTACTTGTCTATTCAAATATTGCTACATTTGAAATGATTGCAACTTGGTGACAGCCAAGTAACAAAGTCAGTGCTATATATACTGTATAAAACTTGTAGTGAGGAGGACTTTTCATCTTTGCTGTTTTCACAACAAACTAGGCCGTTGGAACTGGCCTTGCAGACGGGAAAAACTCCCGGTTCTCCAAATTGCCAGTCCGGACCTGGTGGTAAGGAAAATGGATTGAAAATGACAACCTGTAGGATGCTGACATGAAACCTTGCATGATTGCATTTCATTTGGAATACAATATGCTGGATTTCACTTTCCTTTCTTTTCTTTGGTCCTTCCTCGGGTCTCCTGACGGCCTCACGACTCTGGCTGGAAGTGTTCGGTTTAGGTGAACGGTATGGGATTTTTTAATAGGTTTTAGGTGAACTAATGAATACACACACACTCGCACGCACGCACACACGCACGCACATACACATACTCACCCACATACAAAAAAAATGAAAAATAAAAAATAAAAAATAAAAAATAAAAAATAAAAAATAAAAAATAAAAAATAAAAAATAAAAAATAAAAAATAAAAAATAAAAAATAAAAAAATAAAGGAGAGCAATGATGATGACATTGATGACATGATGACGGTAAAATTACCGAATGAACAATACTGAGCTCTCCAGAAAAAAAAAAAAAGGGAATACAATATGTAGAATAAGCCTTTACAAGTCCCTCGGTTGTTTCTGCGTGGATGAGAACAAAAGCATCAGAAATAGGCAGCTAACATTGCCAAATGATCACGATAATGACTATAATAAAGCATATCTTCAGAACAAGGACAATTGATCTTGAGGGTTTTAATAGACATTGTTTGCCAGATGATTATTTGCCGGATGGTTGTTTGTGACAGTAAGGTAGGTTTGCATGTAGAGTGATAGATGCTCCAATCAGCAGACTTCCCTGACGGCGGCCACATCCTCCGTATTATTTTACATGACGTACAGGGCCAGAAGATTCTCACATTGTTTGGAAGCGGCAGTGCGCCAAGGTGGGAGTGCTTGTTACTTTGCGTGTGCGTGCGTGATGGCTGTGGACGTCTGGCCGTAATGGAGGAGAGAGCGCATCAGGCACACTCAACATTGAGGCGGCAGGAACTTGCAGCGGAACTCCACTGAGTCCTCTCCATCCCTAATCAGGCGAGCGAGAGGCGAGTCACACCTTCCTCCTTGCGCCATGCAAACGCCACATCTTCTTTTGAATTCCCTCTTCCGCTCATGACACCCCCTTCTGTCCACATGATCGTTATTCTCATTTGGTCTGCTGGATTCAGTATTCAATGAATTTTCGTAAAAAGAAAAAAAAAGGTCAATTGATGGTTATCATGTGAAGCAACGGTAAGAAATAATTTCTTTTTTTCTCGTCAGGGGATATAATATATATATATATATATATATATATATATATAAAACCATTTTTTTTTTATTTAACTTTTATTTAACCAGGTTGGACCCATTGAGATTAACAACCTCTTTTTCAAGAGAGACCTGGCCAAGACAGCCAGCAGCAAAAGAACATGAAGTTGCAGACATACAGTACCGAGTGGGACAAATTTAAAAATGTACAAAAGCACAATATTTTGGATTCAATAAAATTGTTCAAACAGCCAAGCTAAAAACATCGACATGGTATGGAAACTGTTTCCATGTCTTTCAATTTAGATTTACCTCATTCATTGCTATTGATGGCTTTAGACGTCAAAAATTCATTTGAACTGTTTCTATTAGTTTAACATTTTTTCCACTTTTGTTAACAAGAGTATAAAAACCTAGAAAAAAGTTGTTATTGTATTTCATATAAAATTTGTGATTAATCGTGAGTTAACCATTGAAGTCATGTCATTAATTACAATCAAAAAATTTAATCGCCTGACAACCTATTTTTTTAAATAACATTTTCTTTTTTTTTTTATAATCTTTTTTTCCCCAAAAAAGAAAAGATTATTAAAAATTAGGGCGTCAGGCGATTAAAATTTGTAATTGTAATTCATCACATAACTTCAATAGTTAACTGATGATTAATCACAAATTTTACATCTGGTCTAAATGTACAATATTTTGTTTCCTAGGTTTTCATACTCTTGTTGACAAAAGTGAAAAAAATGTTAAACTAACAGAAATAGTTCAAATGAATTTTTGACGTCTATAGCCGTCAATGGCAGTGAATGAGTTAAAAACATTTAAGGACATCAGTTCTTAGAGCTTTAAGTCATTCTGCAGAACATTCCAGCCTGATGGTGCTGAGTACCCAAAAGCTTTTTATTCTAATTTTATTATTATTATTATTTTAACCATTTTCTGTCCATACGTTTTGGAACGCTATGAATATTGTCCGTTACTTCTCTGACAGATAAAAACACAAGGATAGAGGGGAAGCAGCCCAAGAATTGTCTTATAAATAAAGGTTTACCAGTGAGTTAGTCTGCGGGTCGACAATGCAGAAGACCATCCGACCCGAAAGTAGAACTCACAGTGGTGAGTCAGAGCTTTACAATTCGTAATGAACCTCAGGGATGCATGATAAAGAATATCTAAAACCAAAATATTAGAAATAGGCCAATGTTTTGTTTTTTTCCAATATGGATTATTAGTAGTCAAGGAGGCCAATAGTTGACTTTCAGTGAAAGGGAAAATGTTGGCGTCAAAATTTTAAAAACTACAAACTCCAATTCCTAAGTTTGTTGCAATGTCATTAATAATATGTTTATTGTGATTTGATTAAAGTATTTTATTTTATTTTATTTTTGAAAATTTACATCTTTGTTTTAAATTTCTAACAAAAACTTTGGGGAGCTCCCAGGGTCATCATCATATCTTAAAAAGTAGTTCCCTATTATTATTATTTTTTTTTACAGTAAATGAAGTTTTGAAAAATGTCATAATGTCTGAAATTATTATCGGAATTATCTTAGTTTTTAATTTCAAGCAAGAACAGAAGGTGCAGAGAGTTCCCAGGGCCAGCAACATCTTTTATGAAGTCAAATGAAAAATAAATAAATATTTCTCTCAAGTTAACAGTTTTAAGTTTAAGGAAAAAAAAGGCTGATGCTGATTTTCATCAAAATTATGAATATTGGCACCGATAATTGGCCCGACTGTAATCGGTCTATTCCCACAAAGTCTGTCCCTTTGTTGAAGGATTTGACAGTTGTTTAGCAAGCGGATGAGCACAAGATTACATATTTGTGGATCTAATTGCAGTGTAAGCGGAAGGTTGTGCACAGTGGCAAGAAATGAGTCAATTGACCTCTGACGGGAGTGCCTGACTTTGCTTGTCCCTCTCTCACACACACAAACAAACACACGTTGGTTCTACCATTTCTAGTGGGGACATCTCATTGACTTAACCATTGCAACTGAAACCCAAAACCCAATTCAAACCTAAAACCAAATCTTGACCCTCAAAAAGAGGTCTGGACTCATGGGAACCACCAAAATGTCCCCACAAGGTCACGTGGTCCCCACAATTAAGGTAAAACAAACACACGTTGGTTCTACATTTCTAGTGGGGACATCTCATTGACTTAACCATTACAACTGAAAACCCAATTCAAACCTAAAACCAAATCTTGACCCTCAAAAAGAGGTCTGGACTAATGGGAACCACCAAAATGTCCCCACAAGGTCACGTGGTCCCCACAATTATAGTAAAACAAACACACGTTGGTTCTACATTTCTAGTGGGGACATCTCATTGACTTAACCATTGCAACTGAAACCCAAAACCCAATTCAAACCTAAAACCAAATCTTGACCCTCAAAAAGAGGTCTGGACTAATGGGAACCACCAAAATGTCCCCACAAGGTCACGTGGTCCCCACAATTATAGTAAAACAAACACACGTTGGTTCTACATTTCTAGTGGGGACATCTCATTGACTTAACCATTACAACTGAAAACCCAATTCAAACCTAAAACCAAATCTTGACCCTCAAAAAGAGGTCTGGACTAATGGGAACCACCAAAATGTCCCCACAAGGTCACGTGGTCCCCACAAATATAGTAAAACAAACACACGTTGGTTCTACATTTCTAGTGGGGACATCTCATTGACTTAACCATTGCAACTGAAACCCAAAACCCAATTCAAACCTAAAACCAAATCTTGACCCTCAAAAAGAGGTCTGGACTAATGGGAACCACCAAAATGTCCCCACAAGGTCACGTGATCCCCACAATTATAGTAAAACAAACACACGTTGGTTCTACATTTCTAGTGGGGACATCTCATTGACTTAACCATTGCAACTGAAACCCAAAACCCAATTCAAACCTAAAACCAAATCTTGACCCTCAAAAAGAGGTCTGGACTAATGGGAACCACCAAAATGTCCCCACAAGGTCACGTGGTCCCCACAATTATAGTAAAACAAACACACGTTGGTTCTACATTTCTAGTGGGGACATCTCATTGACTTAACCATTACAACTGAAAACCCAATTCAAACCTAAAACCAAATCTTGACCCTCAAAAAGAGGTCTGGACTAATGGGAACCACCAAAATGTCCCCACAAGGTCACGTGGTCCCCACAAATATAGTAAAACAAACACACGTTGGTTCTACATTTCTAGTGGGGACATCTCATTGACTTAACCATTGCAACTGAAACCCAAAACCCAATTCAAACCTAAAACCAAATCTTGACCCTCAAAAAGAGGTCTGGACTAATGGGAACCACCAAAATGTCCCCACAAGGTCACGTGATCCCCACAATTATAGTAAAACAAACACACGTTGGTTCTACATTTCTAGTGGGGACATCTCATTGACTTAACCATTGCAACTGAAAACCAAAGCCCAATTCAAACCTAAAACCAAATATTGACCCTCAAAAAGAGGTCTGGACTAATGGGAACCACCAAAATGTCCCCACAAGGTCACGTGGTCCCCACAATTATAGTAAAACACACACACGCACACGCATGCATGCTTGCACACACAGACACGTTTGCTGACAAGTGGACGGGCTGCACTTTTCCCCTTAAGTGGACTAATTAACGGGTGACCCACACAGCTGTCAGTGGAAAGGTCAGCGAGCCCTTATTGGCTCACATGGATTTCGATGGTGTGTGTCTTCCGTAAGGAAAATTACCACAGTTTGCCGAAACAGAAAATGTTCTCAATGTGTCCATCTCCATTTAGGATGCGTGCAAGCGCGTAAGTTACTATGAGGATGGGGGGGGGAAAATGTGTGCACCTGGCTTTTAATTGCTCTCAGCGTGATATGGGTCTGTCAGGATGTCTAATTAGAAAGCGTTTTTAATAAGACTTGTGCTTTATTGTCGCACCTTGGCCAGAAACTGAACGCAAGCGCGCTTGGGATCATCCATTCAGATTGACGCTAAAGTTCATTATATTGCTTTTATGCCAGAGGGCTTGCTCCTTGCCATCTGGCTCATTAAATTATCGCCAATCAATACGGCTGCTGCCAGCCTGACTTTGTAGCCAGTTCAAACCGGTTTCCACGAACCTCTATTGTGTCCATAGCGACTTTTGGCTAATCTCATTTTTTGATCTCAGTTCAATCAAGTCATGAAATTGGACTGATGCCAAATCAACAAGCGCTGACCACGTCACGCTTTCTTGCTTATTGGGCTGCCGGCGGGAATCCTCACTAGGCCTGATCTTAAGAGTACGACATGTCCCAGACTCACGAGGAAACTGGCAGCTGATGAAATTAGATTGGAAGCCCTCAAACATGAACACGTTGTGTCAAAGGTGAAATCAAATGTGAGTTTGCCATGATGTGGCCTCTGCAAGAAAAGATCTTCTCTGCTTAACCTCCAGATGTTGCAGTCCTCCTCAACGATTTCTAATCCGCAAGCCTGTGGCCGGTGCACTCAATTAGCATGCTGATGACTGTTTAGACGAATGTCAACGTTTGACCTTAGCAATCTTGAGCGATTGCTGCATGTTCAGAATCCAAAGCCAAGGTGTTGATTTCGTCTTCTGTTCTGGTTGCTTGGAAACACGGTTACTTTTCGTTTCCTGCCTTGCTCATGGTGCGTCAGAAATGGCATCCGATGTCAAATCTCTGTCTTTTTGGTTCCAATTTTGTTAATAAAATGAGCATTACTTCAAATCTATACTGATAACCTGGTTACTGGCTTTAAAAGGAACCCTAACTGTCATGACAAGTTTGCTCTATATTATTTATTAAGTTGTTATTAACATAACTATTAGGGGTGTGCCCAAAAAAATTGATTCTCATTTAGTACGATTCAGAATCGATTATAAATGTCCCAAAATTGATTTTATTTAAATTATTTTATACTGTCTTGCCTTTGTCTGTGTGTGCCTTTATTTGGAGTGCTGTTCATGTTGTACCCGGGTTGGCCACTGAGGGGCAGTGTGGTTCCACGCGGTCTAATACACTGCCACATTAGAGAGTAGAAGAAAAAAATCACAATCAAATTATTCCAATAAAAGTTTTTTTTTTCCAGCGTGGAGCCGTTATTTTGAGTGATAAAAGTGTCGTTGCGCGCTAATTAGCATTAGCGAGTCAGACTGGAGTAGATCATTACATTTCCTTGCACATCTATAGATTGAAGGAAAAATCATTGTCAATCAAATCATTGTCAATCAAAAATTGTTCTTAATCGAAAATCGATTCTGGATCGAATCGCAGACCCCAAAATCGGAAAATCGAAGATTCCCACCCCTAATAACTATCACATTCATTTCTCAAAAATCATTTCCAGTTGAATACATTTTGTAGAAACTTTATTTGGATGTACGCCGCCATTGTTATTTACGTCGCAATACATTCAGTGGGTAGTGACGTAGGATGGCGGCAGTTTGAAAGCCTTTTAAGAAAGCAAGTTAGGCCTCGTAGCGTTTCTAAGGAAACAACTTGCGATTGGGAGTCATGGAGTTGACAAGTGAAAGTAAAGGAAGTGAAAGTATGTGGTCCGATGACGCCAACGTCATTGTTGCTTTGCCATGACGATGCCTACGTCACACGGACTTTTCCCTGCCGAGAAAAGAAAGACATCACATCACAGGAAAACAAAGTAGAACGTGGCTGAAGAAGAAATTGGCTTAGCGAGACCAAGATAGTTCTGAGTGGGGAGCGTGCACGTGTTAAAACCTCTCAATCTGCAGGCCTTCCCAAGCGGGCCCCGACGCGGGGCCCCAAGCTGGCAGCCGATCGATGGCGGCCCGCTCGCCTGCGCTCACGTCTTCCCGGCTCTTCATTAGCAGCCCGAAGGCTCTAATTGCCAAGGGCCGTTGAGAGCCGACATCCTCAGTCAAAGGGTCGTCAGCGTCAGCCGCTCACACTAATGCTTTCCATTATCCGTCGTGCCGGACAAAAACAGCCGTCCCTGTTTGTCTTGCGTGTCTGTGCGAACGGCGTTTTGTAGAACGCACACGGTGGCCACATCTTTTTGCGGACCCGTAGGTTGTTTTTGGGTGGGAACTGCGCCCGCGCTCGGCTTCCTTCTGTCCACTCTGAAACGTTGGTTTCAAGCTTTCGAAGCGGACCAAATTTGTCTTCGCCAATCAGCACAGAGAGACGTCTTCCTTCGCTAATGACTCACGGTCACACTTGATCTCATTTCATCCCTTAATTAATGTAATAGCACCTTTTTACTTTGTAATCAAACCGATTTTCACAGTGGCAACAATCATTTGAAGGGTCAATTACGATATAATAATCTGATTTCCACAAGAACTGCAAAAGACCATCAGGAGTTGGAAAGCAATCAAACGTCTTTCAAAATCTGGACATTTGACAGAACATTGTTAGGAAAATGAAACTTTGACGCTATTCTGCAAGGACCCTCTTTTTTTTTTTAACCCCTATTGATGAAAATGTGTCAATTGTAAAGATGAAAACAGATGTTGGGTCATTCAAAGTTGTGACGCAGCATGTTCAACTGCTGCCAATATGTTTGCATCAATGCTGCCATCTAGCGTTGTACTGCGTGTACTGTACAGCATTGACATAATCGAGTGACAGGAAGCGTCTGGTTTTCCAATTAGGTGAGATGGACTGGACAGACAGTTTGTCGGCAGTATTGATATTGTAGTTGTAGATGCGGTCACAACTTCTCCTGCTTTTATTACCCATCCATGCATCCATTTTCATGGCCGCTTATGACGGTATTAGAGATCACGGTGTCACGCTTGCGGTAACAGGTGCAGCGGTCATCTTGGTTGGGAACGATCGTCGCTGCCTTTGAAAGGGGATAGTCGCAAAACGAGAGGAGGGCGTCCTCACGTCATCTTGAACAGGAAATGTGCAGGATCTTCAAACGTTCCATTTTCGATCGTGCTGATGGCTAGACATTCAAACCCACTAGTTGGTCTGCAAAGCAATTTCTTAAAATTTGGGGGCAATCTTTCTGGGGGAAAATAGTCCTGGCAAAGCGGTACTACACTGAAAATTAGTCGGTGTAACGCTTATAATAGAACAGTGTTAATGTATTGTTCCTCCGAATACAGCCATTAACAGCTATACCCTGTCGACAAATACGAATACACCCCGAAGTGAAAATGTCCAACTTGAGCCCTCTTTCCAGAGTCATGTGACTTAGTTTTATAACATTTTATGTGTGAATTGTGAGCAAAATCTCTGAAGATATGGAAAAAGAACTGTTGCTCTACATAAAGCTAAAAAGCAATTAAGACCGGTGTGGAGTACCATATTGTCACATGGTTTAGGTAGAGACAACCTCCTGTGTGGGAGAAGCTCAGGGAGGAAAAGAGTTGGAACTACATTGGACAGATTAGACTTTTTTCCGCATCTGGCAGAAAAATGCTCCACAGCAGTGTCTCTTCCTGGCATTCAGTAAATCATTCAACTGACAATCAGCAGTCATCTGCTAGTTACTGTTCGTAAAATATTGCGAGGATTAATCAGCCCTCTGAAGCCATCTGCTTGTCCAGACCTTCACGCCTGCGACCCTTTCTTTGTCTTTTTGTTTTTAGATTTTTGATAAGTAGCCTTGACTGTCCTGAAAGGTGCTAGAGGTTTAAATATATATATATATATTATAGTAATTATGACGTCAGATGTTAATTGTTTCTTTCACCTTTTATTAAAAATTTAAAAAACGTCCAACGCCAAAACGAACAAAAAGAACAGGTCGTACTAGTCATCTCTGACGTAACGTGGCACTGTCAATTCCTCTGCACTCACCCCTCCCCTCGCGTGAGCCACGTGATGCATTCAAAAGCCACCAGAAACAGCAACGCTCAGCTGAACTCAACATGACATACAGCAACAACACACATAACTCAATTCATTTCGATAATATGGAGAGAAAATTCAATTAAATGAAAAGTGTGTGCAGTAAGAATTTGGCAATAATTTGATTGATTTGATGACTTTGCCCGTGTAGCGAAATCATTTCCGCACTGAAGTGAGACCTCTAAACGGCGGAGTGTGTGAGCGATCTCTGTTGATGTCGTACGTGTCGACGTCAGAATCGAGTGGGCGGAGCGTAGCCAGTAGCGGACGCCTGGCGGCGGACGGTCGCACTACGCAGATCAGGGGCAGGACACCGCTCGCTGGCTAGCCAAGAGAGTCCGTCAGGGGCAAGACAAGACGCTTCGTATTTCGCCGGCAGCCATGTAAGTAGCTCGAGTGTCGTCAAAATGTGCGCGCTGGTGCGAGAATAGCCAAACGCGGATCGCCGCCTTTGCTCTTCGTTTCTCCCGACTTGAGCGGTATTGACACCCCAATAACGAGTGACGGGACAGTCTCTCAGCAGGCTGCTGTCATCCTCCACACGCACGTAACGCCCTCGGCTGCCGTTTACACGCTTTTTGCTTTTCGGCGTGTGGAGAAGTAGCGTGATCATGTGATGACACAGGCGTAGCTGCAATTTGCTTGTTTCTGTGCATCGCATCTTACGTGTAGCGGTACAAGCCACAGACTCGCATATATGATATATACACGTGGGCGAAATTGTTGCTACCCAAGTCGTAATCAAAGTCAAATAATATCAAAGAAAGGAAAACGAATAGTAGTAGTAACCAGTGGTAACTACTACTATTCGTGGTTACTAACCACTACAAATGAACTAATAAATATCAGACATTGCGTTTGATCAGTGGTGTAGTGGCCCCTGGAGAAGAGTGTTTTGACAATTCAGAACATCCGGGCATTTCTGATATATCGATGAAAACAAACGGCGTATATGTGGCTAGCATACAAAGCAGGCAGATTGTTATGGTGGTTAAACATTTCATCACATTTCGAAATAAAAAGAATCCTCCAAAATCTAATGAGAGCCGAGCTTCCTTTTACCGACATAATGCTGAAATCGAGGAAGGTGGGATGTTGGATTGATCGCACTCGGATTGGCCAACCTCCTAAGCATTCCAGGCAAATGTAAACAACAAAGATGGCTGATTACGATAATTTTTTTTCTTGTTCTGGTTAACCAGTCAGTCCAAATCACACTAGGTTATGTGAAGTTACTTACTTCAAATGACTAAATTACTGTAATAATACATAACGAGATAAATATGTTTATAATAGGGGTGTTGAAAAAATTAATTCGGCAATATATCACGATATTACTACGCGCAATTCTCGAATCGATTCGATATGCGGCCGAACCGATGTATAAACATACATTTTTTAATGGGAGTATTCAACAAAACGTCTTACTTAGGGTTAGTGTTCACCCGTTAATAAGCATGGAAGAATGTTATTATATTCTTTATAATAATTAATGGAACATTAAGCCTTAATATTTTATTTAAATGCTATTCAGACAAGAAACATTTTTTTAGATTTTAGATTGTTAAATACAGTGGCTCACAGTTATAAGCCTGAAGTTTCAAATAAATACATTTTCATACAAATCTTACAGTACATGTGCAAGTTTACTGATTAGCATTTTCTAAATTTGTGTAATTTTTTTTTTTGCAATAATGAATTTATAGATTTGTATCAGGATTAATCATATCGAATCGAATCATGACCTTTTAATCGTGATACGGATCGAATCCCTTAGTTTATAATTGTTAACATTTACATATAGATCTTACAGTGTACATGTAAAAGTTTACTCATTAGTATTTTTTTTATTTGGGTTTTAAAAAAATCGAGATTAATCGATATTAATCGATATTGAATCGAATTGTGACCTATTAATCGTGATACGGATTGAATCGCCAGCTACTAGGCAATTCACACCCCTAGTTTATAATTGTATAAATTATGTTTTGCCATTCACAGTCTGTGACTCGGATCCTTTTTTTCCCCTGACTTTGAACCTTGGATCTCTTAAGTTTAAAGAGGGCGTTCTCGCGCACACTTCCTGGCTTGAGTCGGAAAAGTCCGACTTCCCAACTTCCTCTTGCCCTCGACTTCAGCATTAGACCGCCATTTCGACCTGTGGCGCAATTGTGACATAATTTCGGAATTAAGCTCGCAAGATGAACGACTTTCTTGCCTTGCCTTCCCTCCAAACACTTCGCTTAAGTGGATGAAAAGGCGCAGATGACCCGAGCTCCTCTTTCACTGCGGATATTTATAGAAGATGTCGGCATTGCTCACACTTTGATTGGATGCCAATCTGGAGGCAATTTGGCCACTCCTAAATTGATGAGTGGCGGAAGGTGACTGTGTGTTGCCTGAGGTCGTCATGTAAAGATGAAAAGAGGCGCGTGTACTGTTTTACTTTGTTGCTATAATGTACATCCATTTGTGCTAACGTGCAACAATTAGGTTGGAGTCTATGATGGCCATCATCATCACACTTGCTTGGTGGCATCCCAACCAAAGCAAAAACAGCTCATCTTTGAGATTAAAGATAGAAAAAAATGATGATGACGATTAAAGATAGAAAAAAATGAAGATGACAATTCATTGATGAAGTCAAGTGCTCTTCAATGTACACAAAAGCGACTGTCATTCCATACTTGGATGTCAGTTCTCAGTCCAGTTTGACGCTGGTCACAAGCACACTCTTAACTTGTTGCCGAGCGACTGCCACACTTGGCCGATGAAGGTGGAATTCCTTTGGAAAAGCTGCGCTTTTACGTGGCAACAGGCTGCCCGCTTTCCTCACTTTGAGGAAAGAGGCAGAAGAAGGCAACGGTCACACGCACATCGTCACAATTTGTGCTGCGGGCATCCACTAAATGAATCTTCAAGTTAAGCAAGCTGTCTGGTTGGGCTGTCATCATTTCGTCTTCACATTGATTATCCCACGGAGGAGGCGGGACTTCCGACATCCGGGTTTCACACATCAGCTTTGTTTCCGGTTCCGGTTTGCGACGTGTAGGCCGCGTCCCACTACTTGCGCTTCCGCCTTTGTGCCTCTCGGTTGCATGTTCCTGTCGACGGGTGCTTGTGTGTAGTGAGTCCGTCTCAGTTGTCCGAAGCGGTTGGGGGGCGCAGGGGTGGTGGGGGTAGTAAGTGTTGGAACGCGGCCAGCAGTGGCCATAAATGACGCTGATGTGTTAAACCCTAAAGTCGGAAGTCCGTGGCATTTACCCCATTGATTATTTCATTGAGTAATTGCCACCCCCCACCAACTCCCCCGTAATTGTAAACAAATAATTTTGTGGTTTATTATTTGAAGTTGAATTAAGTGATGTAATTACCAAAATTTGTTAATTATTTTTTTGTACATGAGCATTATTAACTCCATATTTGGAGCCACCGTCCAGGTTTTACACTGACCTTTTTTTGCAGACGCACGCAGTGGACAGGAAGTTATTGAACTCATTGTAGCAAACAACACAAAGAGCTCCAATCGTTTACTCGTGGACTTTTGTTGAAGCATCATCAGTGAGTGACTTTTAAGACACTATTACACGTGTAAAATGATGTATGTGTGAACTAAATAGTAGTGTTTGTTTACCTTAAATGGTAATCACTAGCACGCTAATGCTAATCGCGATTGCTAACCGTTTAGTATAGGCTAATTTTGTTGGAACTCTTTCACTGCCATTGACGGCTATTGACGTTAAAAATTCATTTGAACTATTTTTATTAGTTTAAACAGATATGCAGTTACAACAGATATAACATTTATGATTAATCGTGAGTTAACTATTGAAGTCAATAATTAATTACATTAAAAAAAAAAAATCACCTGACGCAATTTTTAAAAAAAGAAGAAAAGATGATTAAAATTAGGAGCGTCAGGTGATTAAAATTTGTAATCGTAATTAATCGCATGACTTCACTACTTAACTCACGATTAATCACAAATTTTATATCTGTTCTAAATGTACAATAAAACAAAAATGTCTAGGTTTCCATACTCTTGTTAACAAAAGTGGGAAATAAACTAATAGAAATAGTTCAAATGAATTTTTGACGCCTAGTCGTCAATGGCAGTGAATGAGTTCCAACAAAATGAGCCTATACTAAACGGTTAGCAATCGCGATTAGCATTAGCGTGCTAGTGATTACCATTTAAGGTAAACAAACACTAACTACTTTTTAGTTCACACATACATCATATTACACGTGTAATAGTGTCTTAAAAGTCACTCACTGATGATGCTTCAACAAAAGTCCATGAGCAAACGATTGGAGCTCTTTGTGGCGTTTGCTACAATGAGTTCAATAACTTCCTGTCCACTGCGTGCGTAAAACCTGGACGGCGGCGCAAATATGGTGCCGGCAGAGTCATTTTCAGCTAACCTATTTTTAAAGTCGATTTAGCTGACGTTTTTTCTTAGCCATACTGTCTGGTTAGCATAAGTTTAGAGAGAAGTACATTTTTGCGCGAAACATTGTTGATTTCTTGGTAAGGAAGAGTCAACTCATAAAAAGTTGATTTCGGGGTCATGCAGTCTCAATTCCAATTCCAGTCGTATGTTGGAGACGAAGGTATCTCGCGCCAGTTAGTGGGGCAACGTGACGACACGACAATGTTGCTAGCTTGGGAGCGCCTGGCCGTTCGTGGCGCTCCATTCGTCTGTCCGTACGCTCTGAGATTTCACCGAGCCTGTTGGTACTTTCCCGCTTGTTGACAGTTGACCCAGCAGCAACGCCTTGGCAGTTGTCCCACGTATGGAATGCTCCACGCCAGCATCTCGTCGTGTCCTTTGACGGCACGTGCGGGGAATTTGTCCGCCCGCCAGCGCGAAGCAGTCGACGTAGCGAATGATTCACGACAGGATGGTCTGTTTGTTGGCTAGCAAGCGACTTGTTGTTGTTGTTGTTGAGAGTCTTCTGCCTAGATTTAGTCATAACTGTTTTAATTTACTTATTTCCTCAGTAGAACTTTTATCTGTGGATGTGTCTTTGTAAGTGCTGTCGCAATTTTTGCTCATGTCATCATGTCTAAAGGACCTCGTCTGTTTCCACATCAATGGGCCAGTGTCTGGGGTTGAACTCAATGTGTATTGGATGATATGCTGTAAAAGTGTAAAAAGTCTTATCTACTTCCGGCCGTCGTCATGTGTATTGAACTCGGGGCTGGGGGCTGTTTTCTGAGGGTTTTTCAAGATAGTATAAGAATGCTGTGAGTCCGCTGTAACTACACACTTGCGAGAGGAACTGCAGCCAGTTGTCTGTAAACTTGCTTGTGTCCAGAATATTCTGTAAAATAAATCCTTCGAAGGACCTGTTCACCGATCTCCAGTCTGTATTCAGAAAATCAACATTCTCTCTACCCGAACAACAACAAACACGCGGAAGACAAAGATAGTCTTCTAACATTGTCTAGCACATGAAAACTAAGCTCATGTGCGCTTCTTGTCAGAATCAATCATCTTGATTTCTTGATTCGGTTACACATGCGCACGCATGCACGTAGGAGCGAGTTTGCGCAGGATTGTTGCTGAAAAGCCGAGCGCCACCATTTGTCAGATGGGCCGTTTGCACAATAGGACATTGTGACCGCCTCTGTCCGGCGACTACCTTCCATTCAACCATTCAGCCATTCAGTCACACGCACTCTGAACCTGACACGGCCCCGGGTGAAAGCACGGCAGCTGCCGACCGAAGCCGAATCCCCTCCGTCGCCCCCTGTCCCTTGTCTCTCCCGTACCAAGACCGAGTTGCATCTCTTATCGTACTTTTCGCAGTAATGCTGAGTCATCTCCGCCGCTGGCACAACTCGCACAAACATGCTATTGTCCGATAGACACACACACACACGCAGAGTACAATAACAATTGTTTGTTTCCTGGTAATTCTGTGTGGATGCAGCTGCAGACGGAGATAACTTTCGCTTTTAGTTGGTTGACACGAGGTCACGGCTCGGCAACTTTAACAAAAAAAATCTCCGAAAAATCCTAACAATTTTTTTTCCCAACAACAATTGAGGTCACCGTGTGATATTACGGCACACACGGTAGTGCAGGCGGTCTTCACCACCGTTTGTTTCCAGAACCCTCTGGCCTAATCCCCCCCCCCTTTTATTGACATGCAGGGCCATCAGCCAAAATGGTGTTACTCAAAGCGGCGGGCCTGCGTGTGCTTTGGAGGGAACCCTCGGATTCTTCTGGAGCTGCGCATTGTTTCAGATGAGCACAAGTACTCCCATGTATGGGCTGACCTGCATTTGGGCCACTTCATTCAGAGGAAACAAAGACTTTGTTGTGTCACAGTGCTGATACACGTAACACATACAATTAGAGGTGCTACAATTCATTGATGAGCAATCAAATTAATTGACAATTGATAATTCATGAATCCTTTTCAGCCATTGTTTTTACCGTATGTTAACGTGATTGACCGCTTTGCTTTTTAGCCACTAGATGTGTTTTGGGAGCATTCTCACCATCCACCTGACTCAAAAAGATGGCCACAACATACTTTTGTTGTGTGTGCGTGCGTGTGTATGTGTGTGTGGTTTTGTTTTTGTTAAATAGTGGGGCCAACATTTCGGGATTTCACAGAGTTGTGGGGCCCACCCGTCCATGTGGCCCCACAAGTTTAGACCTCTTTTTGAGGGTCAAGGCTTGGTTTTAGAGTTTAGGTTTGAATTGGGTTATGGTTGAGGTTAGGGTAAGGAAGGAATAGGGGTAGGCAATACTTTTTGATGGTTGGGGTTAGGGGAAGGGGCTAGGAAATGCATTATGTCAATGAGATGGCCCCACAAAGATAGTAAAACAAAGCTGTGTGTGACAACTCGACACGTTTTCAAAAAGGGGCCATTGTCCGTGTGCTTGTTTGTCCTTTACCTTTGGCCTGCGCGCCATTTGGGGAACATGCTGACTCATTGAGCCCGTTGAGCTCGCTTGTCACCGGTCACTGCTGATCATCGGCAGCATGTGGCCACAACGCATCACTTTAGGCAGACCAAAAAGCTCAAATAGTGCCTTGTGTCGTTCATTTGAGGACAAGTTGCAAGCAGATGTTCTTGCGCTGTCACTATAAGAAAAATTATCTTTTTGTTGTTGTTAATCCACTAAGATTGGACGTAAATTGAATTGAGTGGATATAAGTACTCATAATTTATTATACCAACAAAATTAGCCCATTCTAAACGGTTAACAATTGTGATTAGCACTAGTGTGCTAGCGATGACCACTTAAGGTATACAAACTACCAGTTAGTTCACACATACGTCATAACTACATTACTCATGTAATAGTTTGATTTACAGACGACGCTTCAACATTATTCCATGAGTAAACAAGGGTAAAGCTAGCTGTTAGCTACATGAAGTCAATAACTTTCTTTTCCTGACTTCTTCTGGGCATGTTTAGTGCATGACTGCCCTCTACTGGTTAAGGGATGAACACCTAGTACTGAGTGGCAGGTGATATTTTGGAATAATTACAGCCCACGTGCTTTTTAGAAGGTTCAGAACTTGCTTTCCTGTGTTTTGGAGAAGCTCAATGTGCTGGGTTGTCTTTAATAAAACCCACTAAGTACTAAGTCAGTGAGCGTTTTAAGGAAACAAATAAAATTCACCACTAGATAGTGCGCTAACAGAAGAAATAAAGATCAGATCACAGCCGCCGTTGCAATACTGCGTGAGTCTGCAAAAAAAAAAAAGTCAGTGGAAAAAGGTTGAATGGACCAAACATGGCAGAAAATTTTAGTCGACTTATCCACCTTGGTCAACTTTTTTTCCCCAGCCCTAAAAATGGTCCCCTTTTCAAAATGGGGAAGCGACTGGCACAACATTGTGCATAAATCAGTGTGACGGTCGGTCTTTGTCTTCTAAAAGAGGATTAAGGTGGAATCTAAAAGCATTAACAATCACCCAAACATCAGCTGGGGGGATTTGGGGCTGACTCGGGACACAATTACATCTCAAAAGCTCTGACACAACAACGCAGCAGAACTTCCGTGAGTCCACTTGCTAACTGCGCAATTCGGTGGCCGCATGATCGCGTGTACGTTTGAGGAGGTTACAGGTTGCACTAATTCATGTCCGCCAGCTCAGGTGACCTCTGACTGTGGGAGGAAGCGGAGTGGCTGCATATTCTAAATGAGCTCGCCAGCAATTCCCTACCATTAGTTTGCCGTTAGAGATCGTCCGTCTTTGTTCATCTATCTATGCCAGTGGTAATGACGTATAGTGACAAGCAGATGTTCCGCTAGACTAGATGGTAGAAGGTGCAATGAACCCGCATGCTGCCTGCAAAATGTTCGACTAAAGGGGTCTACATTTCACACTGATGAAGATAATTATTTGCCAATGCGTATTTACTTGTGACATTTTTGTTTGTGGGGGTGTGGTGAGATTTGCTTATGTCAAACATG
Organism: Vanacampus margaritifer; assembly: GCF_051991255.1. Taxonomy (NCBI): domain Eukaryota; kingdom Metazoa; phylum Chordata; class Actinopteri; order Syngnathiformes; family Syngnathidae; genus Vanacampus; species Vanacampus margaritifer. The sequence continues at coordinate 10,529,667 of NC_135432.1, forward strand.
GGCCTCCCTTGACTCAATTAAAGTTTGGAAACACTGTGCAAAGCCACACTGGTGGTCCAGATGAACTCATTCACTGCCATTGACGGCTATAGACGTCAAAAATCCATTTGGACTATTTCTATTAGTTTCACTTTTTTCCCACTTTTGTTATTAAGAGTATGAAAACCTAGAAAAAAAAATATTGTACATTTAGAACAGATATAAAATATTTGTGATTAATCGGGAGTTAACTAGTGAAGTCATGTGATTAATTACAATTAAAAAATCGCCCGTTGCCCCTAATAAAAAAAAAAAATTAGGGGCGTCAGGCGATAACATTTTTTAGTTGTAATTAATCGCATGACTTCAATAGCTAACTCGCGATTAATCATAAATAAATGTATTGTAATTTTAAATGTACAATAAAAAAAATCTAGGTTTTCATACTTTTGTTAACAAAAGTGGAAAAAAATCTAAAAACTAACTAGAAATAGTTCAAATGAATTTTTGACGTCTATAGCCGTCAATGGCAGTGAATGAGTTAATGTTTTTAGGTGTTGGGAATGAGCTCATTTTGGCTTGTAAACGGCTTTTCGTTCATATTAGAATTAGCGGAAGTTGAGAAAATTGGGAGTGAAACACGAGCATGGATGTTTGTGGCTGTCCTTGAAAATAGCAAGCTGGCAGAATTGCATCCGATATGAGAAAAGCGCCTGTGCCAACGAACACGCACGGTGCGAGTGGCTACAGGCATCAGTTTGAACGGCCAAAGAGGCTTTCAGTCTGCGTGCGGTCCGACTAACCGGAAGGGAAGCTCAAGCCGCGCTTCCCAACAGTCTCCACTTGTTATTTTGCAGCAGCACAGTCGCGTCAGTCAAGTGATCCCTCAAGGAGGGCGGGGCCGAGCGCCTGCCCATTTGTGAGGTGATCGACCGTCCCGCCAATACGGCTGCTCGAACCGCTTGCTTATTTAGGCGCTGTTTCAGCTGCAATGTTGGTACGATTTGATCGTCATGAGGAAGGTCGATTGTCGGAGATGGAGAGAGGAGGGGGATACCGCAAGGATACTAAATGAGCTCCTGGTGGAAGTTTTGTTGATCTTGTTGACTGCACAGTGACGTCTGATTGCAAGGTGACGGAACAGATGGCTGGGGGTTTGAGGATCTGAAGGTCCGCAACATTTTAGATTGTAAATGATTGACTTGATTTTCTTTCTTTTAGGTGATCCACAAGAGGGGAACCCTTCCATTGTGTGAGCTTTTGACACTTGGGCTCATGGTAGGTGTGTTTTTTTTTTTTACTTTTTCTTTCTTGCCCTGCTGTATTATGGCTTGTAATTTGCGCATTTTTATTACTTTTAGTGTGCACCAGACCACACACCGTAAAAAAAAAAAAAAAAGGCCGTTAACATAAGAGCCTTTGTTGAAAATTCACTTCTTTGCATGCACTAATGTATGTTTAATCAAACGAAGCAACAACGTAATAAATTGTTCATTACTTATAAATATAAATCGTTTTGGCCACGCAGGTGAGTGTTCCACCGGTTATCAGCGGCAGATAGCAGACTGATCTGGTGCGTTCTTCTGCCAAGTCACCACCTTTGTTCGAATTAATAAGGTTCCTCAATAGCCTTATTTACTTGTTGGATGATGGTGTGTTTATAAAAGTATTGATTTGCAGTGGCTCCTCACCACTTTGCAGTTCTCTTATTGCGGATTCACTCTATAGCAGATTTGTAGTTGGGTCCACTTATGCCGTAACAAAAACAGCTCATTCAACACAATATATTACATATTTAAACACAATTATAGCATATTTGGTAAATTAAGAAACATTTAACATAACAAGTTTAAAAAAAAAAAAAGTTGACATTTTTCTTCTTTTAATTCTTCTTAGCAAGTCAGTGTCCCATCACGGGTAAGCTTTTTCTACAACAGATCCTAGTTACTCGTACGCAATGTGTCTCGTTCCTCCCCTTACCCCCTCCTGTAGAAAAAAAAACCAGCCTTGTTTATGAACTCCTAAGAGGTCGTTAAGGTGGCACATTCGCGGTTATTGAAATTCACCTATTGCGTGTGGCGTGTAGGTGTGCAACGTATCACCCGTGAAAAGTGAGGGAACACTGTACTCCACTAAATGCCATATAATAACGAATGTAACTTTCAGGTACTATATGTGCGACACATTAACTCATTAACTGCCATTGACGACTATAGACGTCAAAAATTCATTTGAACTATTGCTATCAGTTTCACATTTTTTTCCACTTTTGTTAACAAAAGTATGAAAACCTAGAAAAAAAATATTGTACATTTAGAACAGATATAACATTTGTGATTAATCGTGAGTTAACTATTAAAGTCATGCGATTAATTAAAATTAAAAAAATAATAATTATTGTCTGACGCCCCTAATTAATCACGACTTCACTAGTTAACTCAAGAGTAATCACAAATTTTATATCTATTCTAAATGTACAATACATTTTTTCTAGGTTTTCATACTCTTGTTAACAAAAGTGGAAAAAAATGTGAAACTAATAGAAAAAGTTAAAATGATTTTTTTGTCGTCTATAGCCGTCAATGGCAGTGAATGAGTTAATATGGCATTGTGGCTACAAGATGTGGTCGCAAACGTGACATATTTGTCTTCCTCCTCATGCTCCTCTGCAGTTTCAGCAGGCGGCCTCTCCCGCTCCGCCTCCGAGGACTCCTCGGGGCCCCGCTTACCCGACCTGGGGCGAGCCGCCAGCCCCGCGGATCCCTGCGCAGCCAGCCGTGGCGCGATGAGGCGCGGGAGCAGCCTGCAGAGCCGGCGCAGCAAGGGCTCCGGATCCGGGAGCGGAGACCGCGACCCGCTCTTGAGAAGCAGCCCCCGGGCCCCGCATCGACGCTATACCCACGACCCGCAGCACCACGTCAGCCGCCCGCGCTCCTCCTCTGGTGCCGACACGGCGCCCAATAGCCCCGCCCCCGGATGCGCGGGGGGTGATGGGTTGCTGTCGTCAGGGTACCAGTCAACAGATGAGGCGGACAGGGTGAGTGACGACTGATCAACGCTGTCTTTCTGGAACCCGAGTCTCACTCATTTGGTCAAATGGCAGCAAGCGAGCATGCAGTCTTGCTGTGGGGCTGCTGGTCCGAGACGCGTACACACCAACAGTGTTGAAAACGGAGCTTCAAATTAAACTAAGAACTGTCCTTACAGAACACAAGGTGGACGTCTCATACACTCCATGTGACGGTGAGATCAAGCAGCCACCAGAGGGCGCTGTTGGATCAGCTAAATTAGCACTCATGACATCACTTGCCTCCACATGGAATAATCAATAGCTTAATTGATTACAAAAAGATTCGTTTGTGAAACTGAGCAGTGAAGAAATCATTTAAATGAATAATACCAAGTCTGAATGCTTTCTTTTTTTTACCTTGGTGATGTCATGCAACACTTAGAAATACATCCTGATTGTTTATCAAGAGAATAATAGAAGTTAATCAAGTTAATTACAAGTTTTGTGCGGGTGCGAGGCACTGAGTCCTGCGCGTGTGCTGTGTATGATAGCAGCGCTCATCCTTTGTGTTGTTATTTCCACTCTGCAGCTGCTTCCTCCTCTTACCGTTAGCAAGTGAGAACATTAGCCTGGGGCGTTGTTTTTGCAGCCGGTCCCGGCTTGCCACATTTTGGGTCACCGAGGACGTTGTGCTCAACCTTGACCTCTGCATGTTCCTGTCCTCTAGCTCGTAGATTCCCAACCGAGGTGCTGTGAGTGATCAACTTGCTTCCAAACATTCTATTCATTGATTACAATATCTTTGCTCTTCTGTGTATGCCAGCAACATATAGTGGCAGGCAGAGCAATGAAATGTTCTTCCAGCAGATGGCAGAAGTCCAACAATCTCTTGCTATTCGCACACCGTTTAGGAGTACATTGAGATGACCATGTTATCATTTTCGGATTCCTAATTTTCGGGATGTTGTTGTTTGATGGCGTGTCGTTGAGAATTCCATTTAGGCATCTTCGACTTCCTCGACTGAAAGGAAGTACGTGGCCGCAAATGTTCCATTTGGACAAGCAGGGAACCCCTTCCCTGGTGTCCTGAGGATAGTTGTTCAATTGCATTGAGAGTCCAGCTGATGAATTCCATCATTTTGATTTGGGAGGAAAATGCAGTGGAGGCTCAGATAACAGTTTTCGACAAAAAGATGACACGAGGCAAAGGGAGATGGAGTAAAAAGCATCTGATTCCCTTGAGAGCCAAGAAGATTTTTTTTTTTTTTAAGAAGAGCAGAGTGAGGCCTCGCGTTGCCCTGCATGACAGTCAGAAATTGCGCAAGCTTTCTTTCCATATTCTCCACTTTTCTCATCTCCTCCTCCCCAAATGGCTCCCCCTCACTCCAAGCAAAGTAAGCATGTCACTCAAGCAATCTGAAACGAATGACATGAGAAAAGGCCAAAGTCCGCCTGTGCGCTCAGGCTTGAGTTGGATGAAAGTGGCGACAGGTTGGAGACATTCCCGTTATTTTCTTGAATGATCTGAGCAAGTGATGCAACTTGAAATGAAGAAAAAGAAGAGAGAGAATTACCGTGCCAAGCATTTTGTGTTTGTCATTTCCCTTAGCATGGCTAGCAGCAAGGCTAGCAGCATGGCTAGCAGCATGGCTAGCAGCTTGGCTAGCAGCATGGCTAACAGCATGGCTAGCAGCATGGATAGCAGCATGGCTAGCAGCATGGCTCCGACTTCCCCAACAGTACCCAGGCCCAAATGAGAGACTGGATTCATGCTAGCGAGAATGAGGCCAGTCCAAATGATCAGTCGGGGCAAAAAAAAAAAGTGTCCTTGATTGTTCTGGATCATCCTGCTCATGAATAGGCCGGCTACGTGTCCGGGCCAACGCTGCTGCGCCTCTGCGGGGACCCCGGCCCGGCGTTTTGGGCTGCTGCCCTTTCGCTTTCACCATTACATAACCACAATGGACTGAGAATAAATCAATTCTGCTCGAGCAAACACAACATACAGAGACAAACATGCTAATGGTAGATAAAGATGTGAAAAATGCATGATCTTAATTTAGTTTATTTTGTGGTTTATTATAACTTATAAAGATTCAACTTTTTTTTTCTTGAGGTTTCTTTGTTTAACTATGAACTGAATTGCGAGCTGATCCACTGGACTGCACCAAAACACACAGAGGGCAACAATAATAAGAGATGGGATAAATGACACATTTGGGTACATTGTTATTAACTCATTCACTGCCATTGACTGCTATAGACATCAAAAATGTATTTGAAATATTTATATTAGTTTAACATTTTTTCCACTTTTGTTAACAAGAGTATGAAAACCTAGGAAAAAAATGATTGTACATTTAGAACAGATATAAAATTTGTGATTAATCGTGAGTTAACTAGTGAAGTCATGCAATTAATTATGGAAAATTTTAAATTCAATTTTTTTTTTTGAAAAGATTATTACAAATTAGGGACGTCAGGCGATTACAATTTTTAATCATAATTAATTGCATGACTTCACTAGTTAACTCAATCAATCAATTTATTTTGTTAATTTTTAAAAGAAAAAATACAATAAAAAGCAATATTCAAATTCCAAGTAAAGCAAAAGAATGAAAGGGGACAGAAAGAAATAAAACTTGTTTTGTCTGCCCCTGATCAACTAAAAAACAAAACAAAAAACTCACGATTGATCACAAATTTTGTATCTGTTCTAAATGTACAATAAAAAAAATTCCTAGGTTTTCACACTCTTGTTAACAAAAGTGGGAAAAAATTTTAAACTAATAGAAATAGTTCAAATTAATTTTTGACGTCTATAGCCGCAATGGCAGTGAATGAGTTAATGTCTTCTTTTTTTTTTTTTTTTTTTCTGGAGAGCTCAGTATTGTTCATTCGGTAATTTTGTCTTCTATTCACTCTTTTGATGGAGGAATATGCTCGGCCCAGTTCAATGGAGCGCGATTAGTCCTGTTAGCCAACTGCACCCGAAGAAAATGTGACATTGCGCAGCCGCTACGCAATTCCGAGTATGTTCTGAAGCTAGAGAGCACTTAAAAAAAACCTGAGTCATCCTGAAGGCTCAAATATTCCTCGACTGACTGCGCAGTGTCACAATGTTTGGAATTTGTCCGTCTGGAGAAGGAACCTGTTGACTTCCCCTCATCGATGAGTCACGAGCAGCAGTTGCATCTGCGCTCCAGTATTTCATTTGTGTCCATGTGCTGTCCATTCATCACTCCAAGCCCTCGCCACCGGTCTGGTACTGGTCTTGACTTGAGCTAGTTTTGAGGATGCAAAACTACTTCTGTCGGAAAGTGGATCCGTAGACTTTGTACTGATTCTCGTACTTGTTGGGATGTTGTCGTCAACTTTGACACCGGCACAAGATTTGATGGTTGTTTGTTTTTGTTTTTTTTCTCCTTTTTTTTTTTCTGGAGAGCTCAGTATTGTTCATTCGGTAATTTTACCGATTTGACATATCATCATCATTGCCCTCTCTTTATTTTTGTTTATTTTTATTTTTTTGTATGTTTTTGTGTATGTGCATGCGTGTGAGTGTGTATTCATTAGTTCACCTAAAACCTATTAAAAAATCCCATACCGTTCACCTAAACCCAACACTTCAGAACCCAGCCAGAGCCGTGAGGCCGTCAGGAGACCCGAGGAAGGATTTGATGGTTCTTGTCGTAAGTAACTTGTAAACATAAGACGTTATGAAGCTGGATCTGGTTCTATTCTTTCGTCGCTAGCATGTTTTTTTCATCTGAGTAAACTTGTCTTCCATAGCCTGAATTGTGTGTAAATTCCAGCTCTGGTCGAGTTCTGGCGGTTGGTCATGAGAAAGCGAGGCTGGTCGGGGGTCAGCAGTCGGTGCTTCATTAGCGCGAGATCACTCGGCAAACTTATTGGCTGTGACAATCTAACGTTGAGATCATTGAAAAGGAGGCCTTTCTTTCCACCTAATCGGGTCTGGAACGCCCCTCCTACTTGCGGGAAGCTTTTCATGCTTCCTTGCTCACTCTGTCACCCTCTCAGTTTTTTTTTCTCCCCCCCCCTCTCTCCCCTGATTCACGCCGGAGCCCTCCCCTCACATTCGTTCTGTGGGTCTCCACCTCTTTCTGAGGATCTGGTGCATGTCTGCCTTCGTCCGGCCACAGCAAGAGACCCTTGGCTCTCTTTGCCTCTGCCCGGCCGGTGATGCAAGCTGCCTGCGGGAGTCGGGCTTGTGAATGCGCGCCGATGTTCCTGCCATGAGCTCAGCTGAGTTTGAACGTGCGTGGAAGAGGTTCCAGCTCTCATGGCTGATTTATTCTGTCAGGAGGAATCCCCGCGGCTCGCCACTTGTTTCCAGCGAAGAGGAATCTTTGCCCAGCGGACTTTTGGAGTCAAGCGGCCAATGAAGTGGATCCATCCAGAGCGAAGTGATGAGCGGTCAGCCAGAGTTGCCGTTCCCGAAGGTGGAAGGCGCTGAAACAGAGACAGAACCAACGCAATTGTGATTGCGCGTGTGCGCGGAGTTTTCTCGCCATGGAGGTCGTCCTCAGCCTGGTAACTGCTGACGCCTCCCCGCCTTCGTCCCCCACCACCGTGAGTCTTCAGGTTCCTTTTCTTCAGGTCTAACATGGACCTCATTTCAGTCACATTAACTCTTTGACTGCCAAAAACGTTAAATAACGTTTAGTAAAATCCTAGGGAGGAGTGCCAAAGACGTTAAAAGACGTTTTTTTTTCAAAACAGAGGTGAAACTAACCATTTTCTATTGTTGATTACTGAAAAACGGAATAAGGTAGAAACAAACTTTTTTTTCTGATGAAAGATGAGAGTCCAATCTTTCATTTGGTATTTCTGTGGACCTTGAAAGATCAGTCAAAATGCTTAAATCGGCTGGCACCCACGGCATCCCTTTTCTGAAAACGTCTGGCAGTCAAAGAGTTAACTAGCACAATGTCGAGAACTCCCAATAAGTTGTACAATCACTTGAACTCATCCACTGCCATTGACGGCTATAGACGTCAAAAATGTATTTGAACTATTTCTATTAGTTTAACATTTTTTTTCCCATTTTTGTTAACAAGAGTATGAAAGCCTAGAATTTTTTTTGTTAATTTACAACAGATATAAAATTTGTGATTAATCATGAGTTAACTAGTGAAGTCATGCAATTAATTACGATAACAAATTGTAATCGCCTGATGCCCTTAATTTTTAATAATCTTTTCTTTTCTTTTTTTTCTTTTAATTTTCAATCATCTTTTGTTTTTTTGTTTTTTTTAGAAAAGATTATTAACTCTTTGACTGCCAAGCGTTTTCAGAAAAGGGATGCCGTGGGTGCCAGCTGATTTAAGCATTTTGACTGATCTTTCAAGGTCCACAGAAAATGTTGTGTTTGGACTATGGAAACACACATACTACCAAATGAAAGATTGAACTCTCATCTTTCACCACAGCTGGCCAAGGCTTTCTTCCACCTGTTTCCGTACTGTCATCCTTCATCAGAAAAAAAAAGGTTGTTTCTACCTTGTTCCGTTTTTCAGTAATCAACAATAGAAAATGGTTAGTTTCACCTAAATGCTCTGTTTTGGACCAAAATACGGAGAAATCAAGCTTTTTGTGAAACGATATTATTTCATGCACTCTAGTGAATTTCACAATTTGAATTACAATTTGTTATCGTAATTAATCGCATGACTTTACTCGTTAACTCACGATTAATCACAAATTTTATATCTGTTCTAATACAATTAAAAAATTCTAGGTTTTCATACTCTTGTTAACAAAAGTAGGAAGAAATGTTAAACTAATAGAAATAGTTCAAATACATTTTTGACGTCTATAGCCGTCAATGGCAGTGAATGAGTTAAAGGGGAAGTCGACCCCCAAAAATATTCTTGACAATAATATGTTCTATGCAGCCACACTAGTCTAAATATGGTATTTTGGTTAATATCGTGTTAGTGGAAAATGAGTTAAGCAGCAAAATCCTGCCGTTTTTACTCAATATCAGACGGCGTCCATTTTGCCATTTGCTGTCGAGTGCCAATGACATATCTGGTATCAGGTAACAACCAATCAGAGCTCATCTTCAGAAAACAGGTGAGCTGTGATTGGTCGTTGCCTGAGCCCTGAGCAACTGTGATGTCATGGATTAAAACGGCTATATTTAGCTTCATAATTTATATTCCACAAATGTAATACAGTATTAATCAGAATGTCATATTTAGACTAGTTAGGACACATTATATATTATTGTCAAGAAATGTGCAAGGTTGATTTCCCCTTTAAGCTGACAACATAAAATGTGTGTGCGTGTGTGAGTAAAATGGCGCATTATCCGGCATCACATGGGATTATGTAAATTTCCAGATCGAATGAATGGGATTCATTGTTACCCCCTTTGGATCCCCTTAAAGGGACAAAAGCGGATTTTGACGTTCAAGATGTTTATTATGTGACATGTTTGAGCGCAGCTTGTGTGGGAACTGAACCACGTGCAACAGGGGTCACAGAAGGGGGGGGGGTGATTGAATGTGGCATGGCTTGGTAAAATGTTTAGAATTTTGGATTATTATTTTTTTGAGTAGCTTTGACAATCACAATGTTACGTCTGAGATCACACTTTTGATCTCTAATTGATCTAAATATTGGTCCAGTTGAACCGGCAGTACTTTCATAATGCTGTCATCCAGCTGTGTTAACCTCCTGATCCTCAGATAGTGGGATCAAAGCTCATACCCGTCTAATCAGGAGAGTGAAGTTCATGTCGTCATTCCAAGGAGTCAAAGACACAAGTGGTATAAATGTAGATGACGTGTCGGCAAAAGGCTGAATGACTTTTTCAGTGTGGACGTTTTGAATTGACGCCTGAAGTCGATTAGTCGATTCTGATCTGTACCAGTATAAATGATGGTGACATAAGGCTGGAATAGAGGTGGGGTGCAGAATTGTTGGATGGGATCATGCTCTCATCTTGACCTGTCAATCGGCTGCTTGACTGACATTTCAGGAATGCTTGAGGAATGCGTGGCTTCACAACCAACAAGGTACAGTGCCGTGGTTTGCAGTCTTCTGTGCAAATTTGCAGAAGTGGGCACTCCCGTCGTTATATCGGCCCGTCATTGACTGATGGCCACCTTGTGGCGAGTCCTTCCGCAGTTTCAGCAAGTGCTTAACTCATTCACTGCCATTGACGGTTATAGACGTCAAATATTCATTTGAACTATTTCTATTAGTTTTAACATTTTTTCCCACTTTTGTTAACAGATGTATGAAAACCTAGAATTTTTTTTTACTGTTCATTTACAACAGATATAAAATGTGTGATTAATTGTGAGTTAACTCGTAAAGTCATGCAACTAATTATGATTTTAATTGCCCGACGTTTCAAATTTTTAATTGTAATTAATCGCATGACTTAAATAGTTAACTCACGATTAATCATAAATTTGATATCGGTTGTAAATGTACAAAAAAAATAAAAAATCTAGGTTTTCATACTCCTGTTAACAAAAGTGGGAAAAAATGCCACTCTTGTGAGGCGCTCCCCCTAGTGGCCTGCCAAGTAATTGCTCAATAAGTAATGAACAATGGAGCCGTTATAGGGGCTGTTTATTAACTACAAATATCGCAATACTTGCGTAGGCGTATCGATAATCTATCGGTAGACAAAGTATCACGATTTATCGGAATATCGATATATCATCACTAGGGGTGTGCCAAAAAATCGATTCTTACAAGAATCGCGATTCTCATTTAGTACGATTCAAAATTGATTTTATTTAAATTATTTTGTACTGCCTTGCCTTTGTCTGTGTGTGCCTTTATTTGGAGCGCTGTTCATGTTGTACCTGATTTGGCCACTTAGGGGCAGTGTGGTCCCACGTGGTCTGATACACTGTTAAGTTGTAGACACATTAGAGAGTAGAAGGAAAAAGTCACGATCAAGTTATTCCAATAAAAGCAGTTTTGTTTTTTTGCAGTGTGGAGCCGTTCTTTTGAGTGATAAAAGTGCCGCGAGTAGCGTGCTAATTAGCATTGGCGAGTCAGACTGGAGTAGATCATCACATTTCCTTGCAAATCATTGTCAATCAAACCATTTCGAATCAAAATCGTTCTCAGCCGAAAATCGATTCTGAATCGAATCGTAGGCCCAAAAATCGGAATTGAATCGAATCGTGAGACATTCAAAGATTCCCACCCCTAATCGTCACACTCCTAGTGTCTACATGGCTTTTTCGGCTCATCCAGAAGAAAAAGCGCGTTGCCGTGGTTAAAAGTAGCTAATGTTGGATCGCATGTCTAGTTTCTCCCAAAGTTGCTTGATAGGGTTGATGTCAGGGTTTTTAATTTTTTTCTTCCTCCTCTCACCATGCCGTAGTGAATGTTTGTGTCTTGGGAGAGGATAAAGGGACTTCCGTGCCATCATCTATTTTCTGAACCGGTCGTGCCAGTGGCAACGCGGACACAAGCTCTTCTGCAAGTTTATCCTTCTTGATAGCGATAGCGCCAATACAGCTTAAGTGCGGACCTGCGTTGTCCCTCTCAGGCCAAGTGAAGTGTCAGCCGCTCTAATCAGCTTTTCTGGGATCACAGGCTGTTGCGCAACCTGGCCTGCAAGCAGGTGGACCCAGTTTGGATCCAGTTTCAAGCGAAAGGGGCCACGGGGCAAAAGAAAAAGTCCAGTCGTATCTCTTTTGGTTTTGTCTGACCGATAACATCTTATCAGCTCAGCTCAGCCCCCCCCCCAGCCCGCCCCCTCCAGATAAAGCGACACTTACACGCCCTCAGCCCGCAGTGATGGAGTGCTTGTCATGCCGACATGTTTGCCTCCCTCTCTGGCTCCTACTCACCAGTTTTGATGACACATGCACAATTTATCATGTCACTGATATCACGGTGAGGGAGCGTGATGATGATGAAGCTGGTGATGAAGTTTGTTTTCTATATGAGCTGCAACGAGGTCACGGAAAGCACCTGAATTGCTTCCATTCCTTCCGTCGCATGACCTCATCATCAGCTGACATGAGTGACGCCGGCGGTCCTGGTCCGTTCGGGTCGGCAGGCCTTTCTTATCGTTGCGTCTTGCACCTCGATCGGCAGCAACTAACTTGTCCTTTGCCCTCCTTATCTGCAGGGTGACGTCTGTCAGAGGGCAATCGTTGCAAAAACTGCCTTTGAAAAACAAAAACAAAAAAAACACAAGGACAAAAGCCATGAAAAAAAGTCATTGAAGGGAAAGTCATGAAATTATTTAACTCAGCCACTGCCATTGACGTTTTTTTAGTTTAACATTTTTTCCCATTTTTGTTAACAAGAGTATGAAAGCCTAGAATTGTTTTGGGTACATTTAGAACAGACATAAAATTTGTGATTAATCGTGAGTTAACTAGTGAAGTCATGCGATTAATTACGATTAAAAAAAAAAATCGCCTGATGCCCTGAATTTTTAATATTTACTTTTAATTCTTTTTTCTTTTAATTCTTAATTATTGTATTTTTTTCTTAAAAAAGATTATAAAAAAATTAGGGGCGTAATCGCATGACTTCACTAGTTAACTCACGATTAATCACAAATTTTATATCTGTTCTAATAAAGTAAAAAATTCTAGGTTTTCATACTTTTGTTAACAAAAGTGGGAAAAAATGTTAAACTAATATAAATAGTTCAAATAAATTTTTGACGTTTATAGGTGTCAATGGAAGTAAATGAGTTAAGTATTAAGATTTCAAAGGAAAAAAAAAGCTTGAAGCAAGTGAAAAACTCTTACGCTAAAACTTCCGGCTATAAATTCGCAAAGGTTGTATCGAGGCTGGACTAGATTTGTTTTTTAAATCCTCTTCTTTATTTCATTCAACCTTTGACCTGCTGACTGACATTCCCTACAGACCCGACACGTGTTTGTCATGTCACCTGCTCAAAACAATTTGCTGCCATTTGACTTTTTTCTGTATTCACAGACTGCTAAATAATCTCTCACCCCAACACACACACGCACGCACACAGACACTTGTCTTTGTATTATCGTGGGGACATCTCATTGACATAATGCATTTCCTAGCCCCTTACCCTAACCCCAACCATCACAAATAATTGCCTAACCACAACCCTTGAACTAACCCCAACCATTACGCAATTCAAACCTAAACTCTAAAACCAAGTCTTCACCCTCAAAAAGTGGTCTCAAGTTACGGGGCCCTCCAAAATGGCCCCACAAGGACAAGTGGGCCCGACAAGTCTGTAAAATCCCGGGCTTGGTATTAATAGGTTTGTTTCTGGTCAAGGCGAACAGGTGGTGCCGTGAGCTGTCGCTTGTCGGTCGCGTGCCGCACTGGCGCTATTTTTGAGTCACGACGTCGGCAAGAGGGTTGCACGATGATTCCATTGACTGTGCTGTGTATGCAAAGTGATTGCTAGATGTCCCGTTCTCTTTTTTTCTTTATATGCTGTATTATTTTGGTGTCATTTAATTTGTTCAAAGCTACCGATGAATAGTCAAATCTGGTATGTAACCCTCAAGGAATGTCCCTGAAGTTACGCATGTGAAAGACGTCCAACTGGTTTCGCTTGTCAGCCGGTGTCCCCCCCCCCCCCCCCCCCCACATGACAGAGTGGCAGTGAGTTGATTTGGTCTCAAAGAGCATCCACTGCTGTCAGGCTTCCTTTGATTCAAACCTTCATCACTTCGTCATTTGTATAGTATTGGTGTTTTTTTGAATGGTGTTGAGATGCTATCGGCGCTCTTAAGATGTGGATGAATTGGGATGAATCACTATTTAAAGTTAAAGTATTATCACACCCACCTAAGTGGGGCGGAATTCATTCTCAGCATTTGACCCAACCTGAGGGAGCGGTGAGCAGCAGCAGGGGCTGCGCTCGGGAATCATTTGGTGATCTAACCCTCCAATTCCAACCCCTTAATGATGAATGTCAAGCAGGGCGGCAATGGGTCCCATTTTTTATAGTCTTTGGTATGACCCGGCAAGGGATTGTACCCACAATCTCCCAGTCTCAGGGCGGACACTCCACCACTAGACCACTGATCTGGTTTGAAGGGAAGGTAGCAAATGCCTGGCCCGCCATTCACAATCTCATTTTGCTCCCCGAATTCCTCACAACAGGAAGCAGTGGACCAGTTGTGTCGTGAGCTAATTCCCTTAGTATGCAGCACAATAAATTTCCATGCAAACAGACATAAGTATGTTCTGGATCCATTTTTTGATGCTACCTGCTGTCAAAAGATTTTTGTTTTTGGTAGGGACTTTTGTTTATTGCGTCATCCTCATTCTTTCACCTTTTTTTTTTCCTTTCAAGGCAAACAGGTGCAGACACTTTTCTAAAGAGTCATCAAATTTCAATAGACGGCAAAAATTTATTTGAACTATTTCTATTAGTTTAACATTTTTTTCCCATTTTTGTTAACAAAAGTATGAAAGCCTAGAATTTTTTTTGGTATATTTAGAACAGACATAAAATTTGTGATTAATCGTGAGTTAACTAGTGAAGTCATGCGAATAATTACGATGAAAAAAACTATTCGCCTGATGCCCTGAATTTTTAATAATATTTTCTTCGAATTCTTTTTCTTTTAATTCTTAATTACTTTATTTTTTTTCTTAGAAAAGATTATAAAAAATTACATCCTCATTCTTTCACCTTTTTTTTCCCCTTTCAAGGAGTGTCCCTTCAAAGGCAAACAGGTGCAGACTCTTTTCTAAAGAGTCATCAAAATTCAATAGACGGCAAAAATTTATTTGAACTATTTCTATTAGTTTAACATTTTTTCCCATTTTTTGTTAACAAAAGTATGAAAGCCTAGAATTTTTTTGGTACATTTAGAACAGACATAAAATTTGTGATTAATCGTGAGTTAACTAGTGAAGTCATGCGAATAATTACGATGGAAAAAATTATTCGCCTGATGCCCTGAATTTTTAATAATATTTTCTTTTAATTCTTTTTTCTTTTAATTCTTAATTTTTTTTTTCTTAGAAAAGATTATAAAAAATTACCATCCTCATTCTTTCACCTCCCCCCCCCCCCTTTCAAGGAGTGTCCCTTCAAAGGCAAACAGGTGCAGAAACTTTTCTAAAGAGTCATCAAATTTCAATAGACGGCAAAAATTTATTTGAACTATTTCTATTAGTTTAACATATTTTCCCATTTTTGTTAACAAAAGTATGAAAGCCTAGAATTTTTTTTGGTACATTTAGAACAGACATAAAATTTGTGATTAATCGTGAGTTAACTACTGAAGTCATGCGAATAATTACGATGAAAAAAATTATTCGCCTGATGCCCTGAATTTTTAATAATATTTTCTTTTAATTCTTTTTTCTTTTAATTCTTAATTTATTTTATTTAAAAAAAATACCATCCTCATTCTCCCCCCCCTTTTCAAGGAGCGTCCCTTCAAAGGCAAACAGGTGCAGACACTTTTCTAAAGAGTCATCAAATTTCAGGGCATTTTTTTTTCCCCTGTCAAATTTGACCCGAACTGTTACATAAAGGTCAAATCAGGCCGTACTGCCTTCAAGATGATGTCACTCTCCGGGCTGTGGGGGCGGGGCCGGAATTGATTGACAGGGGCGGGTTTTGGCTGTGTGACTGCGCGCTAAGCTCGGCTTGAGTTTCACAACTTTCACAACCAAATGAGCGAGTCGGGCTGGAGCGGACGCCGGTCCTGTCCATCATGCGGATAGACGGGTGGACAGACAGACTCACAGTTAGTCAAGACAGACAGCGAGCTGTCAAGAAGGGTCAGGCCAGGCTCATGAAGACGAGCGGACGCTGACGTCGCGGCTTTGTCAGCTTGTCGGTGCGTCTGGATGAAAGCAAGCGCTCGTTTCGTGTTTTGGCTGAAATGCACTGGGAGCAGATCGTGCGTTTGGGCAACGGAAAGGTGAGCCAGCCCAGCAAACTTGACGTCCAAACGGGAAGCTCGCATCCTTGTCGAGCGTCGGCTGACTTGAAAGCGATCGAGTCGTGCGCATGTTTACTCGCCTTTGATTTCGGCAACGCTTTTCACAGATGATCGACTCACAAAGTGCCTCACAAAAATTACAAATATTATTAATACACAATAAAATTCGAACAGTTGCCTTCCTGGAAAGCCTGTCTTAAGAAACGTGTACGTACTAAGCAAAAGGAAGTGCGTTCCCATTTTGCGCGTGTGAGCAGGAATTCCCATGCAAGCGCTGTAAGTGCGACAATAAATCAGGTGCACTACGGGAAATGCTCTACCTTCAACCTACTCCCAAAATGGAGTATTATCATTATTATAGCCTACTCATCAATTTGTACCAGCGACATTTCAAGTGACGGCAGGACAATCAAATGGCTTCCTGTGAGTACATCAGCTTTGTGTGCAACATAAAAAAGTCATTTTGTAAGTTTACATCGAGACAAGATCATGTGTATTCGGTGCAAGTGGAACCTTAACTCTTTGACTGCCAGACGTTTTCAGAAACGGGATGTCGCCAGTGCCAGCCGATTTAAGCATTTTGACTGATCTTTCAAGGTCCACAGAAAATGTTGTGTTTGGACTATGGAAACACACATACTACCAAATGAAAGATTGGACTCTCATCTTTCATCAGAAAAAAAAGTTTGTTTCTACCTTATTCCGTTCTTCAGTAATCAACAATAGAAAATGGTTAGTTTCACCGAAATGCTCTGTTTTGAAACAAAAAGCGGAGAAAAAGAGCTTTTTGTGAAACGATGTTATTTCATGCACTCTAGTGAATTTTACACTAATTTTTGTCCATGAATGATGCCACAAACACCTAAATAGTGCCTTACTTCTGTAATACACCACCACCAACAATGAAAAAGTGTTTTTAGATTGCAAAATACGTTTATTTCCATTCAACAGTGTAACAATTTGACAAAACAATTTCGCAAACTATTTACAGATGTGTGCAACTGTGGTATTATTTACAATTATGTGGATGTTTCAAATACAGATTTTCTTTTTTGTAACACTGCCCTGCGTGCAAGGAGACGGAGCAGGATTTGCACAACAGATACGTTTCACTTCGATTGCCCCTTTCGCGTGCAGACATTACACTTTCTTGACGGCCTTTTTTTCGGGGAATAGCAAGTAGCAGACTGTACCCACTCCTCCGATGAATATGCATTGGACTCGGGGTACTCTTCGTCGTCCGATTGAACGTCCGCCTGAGCGTGCTCGGTTGTGCTCCGCGTTTTCCGGTGTTAGCATCGCTACCCGGTGAACCTTTATGACGTCGTCATAGCCTTCGCGTCAACGCTTGCAACTTCAGCGTCAACCTCGGAGTCACCATCATCATCATCGATGATGATCATCGCCGTCATCGATGTGCTCTTTAGCGTTGGTCGATGCCTTTCGTCTTTGAAAAAAATTCCCAAGTGTGAGCTGCTTGCAATCGGTCGCCATTGTTCGCTTCTTCAGCCATCTAGCTCCGCCTCACGTCTTCCACTGCCGCGTCAACGCTTCCAACCTCGGAGTCACCATCAGCATCATCGATGATGATCATCGTCGTCATCAATGTGCTCTTTAGCGTTGGTCGATGCTTTTCGTCTTTGAAAAAAACTGCTCGAGCGTGAGCCGCTTGCAACCGGTCGCCATGTTCTCTTCCCTTCCCCAGCCATTGTCCCCTCTAGCTCCGCCTCACGTCTTCTACTGACGCCTACCCAATCTTGTCAAAAGAGAGTCATTGCTGCCATCTAGGGGCCAAAAATAGTCATTAGGCTAACTAGATCTGCTTGAAACTTTCACCACAGCTGGCCAAGGCTTTCCTCCACCCGTTTCCAAAAAAATAAAAATTGGATGACGTCTTTTAACGTCATTGGCGGCCCTCCGTAGGTTTTTACTTGACGTCTTTTAACGTCCATGGCAGTCAAAGAGTTAAGTTGCAAACCGTTCGAATTGGTTCTGTAACAATGCCCACCCCCCCCCCCCCCCAAAAAAAAAACAAGTGAATGGACATGCAATTTGTTTGTTCCAGCCAAAAACTAAATTAACTTGAGGGGGAAAAAAAGGGGAGTTGGAAACTTATTTACTCCTCCTTATATTATGCACTATTCAAATTGCTCTTTTATGCAAGTTGAAGAGTGGACGCAGAATGTGTACTTGTGTGCAGGAAGAACAACTAACTTGGGAAGCTAATGGCGGAGCTTTCTCCAAGTGCTGTAAATAAAGTCACGAAAAGATACAAACCGGTTAAGGCCGGCCGTTTCTTGACAATTTTTTTTTTTTACTTTTCATTGCAAAGGTTAAACACAACAAAAATGTTGATGAGACTTCTAAAAGTTGACCGCAAGTGGCTTTTTCAACTTCTCACTTTCCAGATGACTTTTTTGCAGAAAAGCAGAACCTTCTTCTGAGTCTGTCAGCAAAAAAACTAAAATAAAAAAATCCTCTTGAAGTCCTCTTTTGCTCCGCGTGACTCTCACACTCTTTTCCTGTGCGTTGTTGACAGATCGAGCGGTCGGAGGTGAGCGGTTTAAGCTCGACTCCCCCAGCCATCGACTCCGCGTCGGAGGATGCCGCTGCGGATCCTCAGCGCACCAAGCAGGCCATCGGCCAGCTGCAGCAGAAAATCCTCAAACTCACCGAACAGATCAAGATCGAGCAGACGGCCCGAGACGACAATGTTGCCGAGTACCTCAAACTGGCCAACAATGCCGACAAACAGCAAAGCATGCGCATTAAACAGGTCAGATTAAGTCCACAAATCAGAAACTTGATTTATTTTCAGTAGTCAGAAGATATTTGTGTCGAATTTTACTTTAAAAACATATTTTGCCACTTGCTGTGGACTGAGAATAACATCACATGTTCAGTTCAGCTCAGGGCTCAGGTAACGACAAACCATGGCTCAGTTTGCGGATGTCACATGACCAAACCCAGAAAACAGGTGAGCCGTAATCTGTGATGTCATTTTCAGCAAGGGGCAAAATGTGTTTTTTTAAAAGTATTGTACTAGACAAAATAACTTTTTATTGCTGAAAATGGCTAAATGA
The DNA here is from genome assembly GCF_051991255.1 of Vanacampus margaritifer. Taxonomy (NCBI): domain Eukaryota; kingdom Metazoa; phylum Chordata; class Actinopteri; order Syngnathiformes; family Syngnathidae; genus Vanacampus; species Vanacampus margaritifer. Next base: position 10,548,662 of record NC_135432.1, read on the forward strand.
GACAAGTATCCCTTCAGCCTTCCACCTTTTTATTTTTAATTTTTTTTTAATTTTGTAATTATTATTTTTTCTTTATTTTTTTCTGGAGAGCTCAGTATTGTTCATTCGGTAATTTTACCGATTTGACATGTCATCATCATTGCTCTCTCTTAGTTATTTTTTTTTTTAAATTTTTTAAATTTTATATATATATATATATTTTTTTTTTTTTTTTGTATGTGGGTGTGTATGTGCGTGTATGTATTCATTAGTTCACCTAAAACCTATTAAAAAATCCCATACCGTTCACCTAAACCGAACAATCAGAACCCAGCCAGAGCCGTGAGGCCGTCAGCCTTCCACCTTGTAGAGAGCTTAATATGCACAACTCTCAAAAAGTTGGGGAATGTTTCAAGATTTTGGACCCTTTTCAGGTGAACTTAATTGGACCTCCTCCCAACTTGACATCGCGCACATCTGACTGTCCAGTTACTTTTTGCAGAAATTTCGGCAAAATTCACAACAGCTATTAAACCCACACAAATTTCCAAGCACGTTTGCCTTTCTGTGACTCTGATGACACTCAAGGCGGACATTATTACTTGATTTGGGAATCAGTTCAAAAGCTGACCTGTCAAGGTTATAGTTGATTCTAGTCCCCTACTTTTGACGAGTCGAGTATTTGAAATTTGAAGTGTTGTTGTGGCCGGCAGGTCTTTGAGAAAAAGAACCAGAAGTCGGCGCAGAGCATCCAGCACCTGCAGCGGAAACTGGACCACTACCACCGCAAGCTGCGCGAAGCGGAGCACAACGGAATCCCTCGGCAACCCAAGGACGTCCTCCGGGACATGCAGCAAGGCTTGAAGGACGTGGGCGCCAAAGTGACGGGCTTCAGCGAGGGCGTGGTGGGCAGCGTCAAGGGAGGCCTGTCCAGCTTCTCCCACGCCACGCACTCGGCCGCCGGGGCCGTGGCCTCCAAACCGCGGGAGATCGCGTCGCTCATCCGCAACAAGTTCGGCAGCGCCGACAACATCGCGTCTCTCAAAGACTCGCTGGACGAGCCCTCGGGGGAAGAAGGCGTGGGCGTCGCCGGCCGCCACCTCCAGTCCAGTCCCAAGTACAGCAGCGAGGACGACTGCTCCAGCGCCACTTCCGGCTCGGCGGGGGCCAACAGCACGACGGGGGCGCCCGGCGGCCCCCCCAGCTCCAGGGGGAACACGCTGGAAAGGGCTCACGCCTCCGGCTTGGACCTGTTGCTGCAGGAGGTCCGGGAGCTGAGGGAGGGCCAGGGCAGGCTGGAGGAGAGTCTGGATGACTTGAAGAGTCACTATCAGCGAGACTACACGCTCGTCATGCAGGCGCTGCAGGAGGAACGATTCAGGTAAGCGCCTTGCCGGAGAACTCGCTCATTGAAAAACCTCCAAACTTTAGAAGGTACAGTAATCCTTCCTGCCCAGGCTGATAAATGACCTTACCGTGGCACGCCCCTCCCCGCCTACTAAATGCGACAAGAAGCCCCCTCCGACATTTACCGGTCAAGATGAGCTTAAGTGCATACACATGAACTCCAAAAACGTTTAATAACGGTTACTAAAATCCAAATGAATGCCGCCTAAAACGTTAATTGACGTTTACTTACGTTTCTTTCCCCCACAATGGGCAGTGCAACGTGTTGTGCAGCGCTGCCTGGTCAATGGGTTTGTGAAATCAAAAACACCCACTAACTATGGCCAGCAGATGGCAGCATTGTATCTCTTTTCAATGTTCTGCCAGTGTATGCAATTGCAGTGAAACAGATTGGTATGATTTAATAGAACGTTTTCAAGAATGACGTGAATATTCAAACCCTTAAATCTTAATCTCTTAATCTAAATCTTAACATTAAATCTTAATTCACAGAGCGTCACTAAACAAAAAATATTTATGTCAAAGTCTTCAATAAATGTCACCCAAATTACCTATTTTCGAATGATGATTACTAAAGAACACAATAAGGTAGAAACATACTTTTTTTTATAATGAAAGAATGTAACGCGATCTTTCATTTGGTACCCAGCATGTTTATGTAGTCAAAGTACAGAATATTCTGTTTGCCTTGAAAGATGAGTTAAAATGCTTGAAATCGTTAGTGGTATCTTCACTCCTTTTTTTTTTTCTTGCTTTTGGATAACCACGCAATGCATCACCGGGAGCTCGATTGCTATGTTTGTCCACAGCAAAACTCACGTGCCGACGCAAACATGACGTTTACTAAGTCATGCGGGCGTGGTTTACGGTAAGGTCGATTCCTAGATTGGTGCTGACTGCACGTCACGCGTGTTCCGTCTGACTTGATTATCACGAAACACGATGCAGTGACCATTTCTCGTCTTAGTGCTGCTGCATTTTTGCTGCATTTTGTAGAAAAGTGCGATTTCCTTTGTAGGCCTTACAATTGCAGTCCTGAAAATGCAGATTTGATTAGTTCAAGAAGCTGTTTAATTTAGGATTTTTTTAATTGTTGTACCTATTTTTGGAGTTAATTTCTTTTCATGTTGTTTTTGAGTGACCTGTTGCCAACCGTCGACATTTGTTGCCAGTAACCTTTTAGATTTTGAATTGAAACTGAAAAGCTTGACAAGAATGTTGAGAACTTGGCCCCGACAGTTTTATTTTTCCCATAATTTTAAATTCCAAGATGGCCGCCATGCTCAGGTGACTGTTTTGATTTTGGAGGGCCTCTAGAGGGAGCCACTTGTACAAATTGTGCCACACTTGACGGCTCTTCCTTTTGTGATTGAATGATGGTGCCAAAAGAAGATGTACTCATTGAAATCTGGAGTCGGCATTGCTGAGTTGTCACTGGTCAGCCATCTTATGTCAGGCGGCTGCTTTGGTGCGCTGTGCTGTAGTCGGTGGTAAGATGGATGATTTACCCACTTAAATACTCGTAACTTGCTGAATTCTTGATGGATTTACAAATGGATTGGTTTATTACAATCCTTAATAATTTGGCTATGATTTAGGTTCAATGTTTCAAAAGCAGATTTTTTTTTTTTAAACGCGCCATAGTTGTTTGTGTCATATCCAACAACAAAAATGAAAATCAGTTAAGAATTTGGGCGAGATGAGCATTTCTGCAGTTATTACAGAGTCTGTGCGCCATTGACTGTAATGTTATGAGTAATCGAGCAGCCCTGTCCCAAGATGGACGCCCTGTGACAACGTTACTTCTCTTTGGCTCACAGTGCGCATGAGCCATTTAGTGTTCTTCTAGATATCAGTGGCTATACTAGTCGACATGTTTTTCCAATTTCCAAGTGACTTCTGTCCGTCAGTGCCTCATGTCACACAGGCGCCCTGATTGGACCATTTTATCAGCAGCTGAGTTAGCATGTCCTAATCAGCTCAGCGCTTGAATTAGGCGGCGGCTGCGTTCCGCTTGTAATGCGTGTGCTTCTTAAAGCTCGTTACACCCCAACGTGCGCGCGTGTTCGCAGGTGTGAACGCTTGGAGGAGCAGCTGAACGACCTGACAGAGCTTCACCAGAACGAGATCATCAACCTGAAGCAGGAGCTGGCCAGCATGGAGGAGAAGATCGCCTACCAGTCGTACGAGAGGGCGCGAGACATTCAGGTTGGTCTCGTCAGTTGTTTGGAAACACTTCACCAAAATGCCAAATTGGAGCCCTGAAAAAAAAAAAACGGAGTTCAAACTGAAGGATTTGCTTTCATAGAACGTTTGCTGCGAGTATAGTGAAAGTGCGTGACAGACTTGTCTATAGCACCGGAACCTGACTTTTGGATTCAAGTTTGTGAAAACGCATTTAAAATGACAAAACACACAAATTTACAACTTATCCAATATAAAATTATTCACAGAACATACATTACTCAATATATGATGAAGAAAATGGGACTCTCAGACTCCGACATTTGTCTCCAATGCTTACAAAACACTACAGACACTTATGTTCATGCTTTATGGTTATGTACTCCGGTTATGTATTTCTGGACTAAAGTCTTAGAAAAACTTTCCGCTATTTTGGACTGTAGGATACCTTTATCTCCAAACTTGTCTTTGCTAGGTGACCTAACAACAACTGACTTACCACATAAACAATTTCAATCTACACTTGTAGCCCTTACTATTGCTAAAAAAACAATTCTTGTTAACTGGAAAAATAAACAAACTCTGAATATCGACCAATGGTCTAACCTCCTCATAAATCACATTTTAATGGAAAAAATATCTGCCTCAAATAAAAACCAAATATCAAAATTTATAGAAACATGGTCTACGTATATAGAATTTTTTAACCTAATTCCGGTTACTTAATTCTGTCTGTTAGCGAGAGCCAGTACATCGTGATAACTTACATTGATGTTTCTGCATTTGGCAATTTATTATTATATTATATTATTAGTATGGGATTTTTTTTAATGGGCTTTAGGTGAACTGATGAATACACACACGCTCGCACGCACACACAAACACATACACATACTCACCCACATACAAAAAAAAAATATATATATATATATATGTGTATATGTATATATATATGTATATATATTTAAAAAAAAAAACATTTATTAAATTTTTTTTAATTGATTTGTTTGTTTGTTTTAAAAAAAAAATGAGAGCAATGATGATGTCAAATCGAATGAACAATACTGAGCTCTCCTGAAAAGAAAAAAATAAAAAAAATAAAAAAAAATAGTGAAAGTGCGTGAATGGTCGTCAGAGGTGCCCTGTGATTGTCCAGGGCGTATTCCACCTTGAGCCCAAAGTCAGCCAGTATTGGCTGAGGCCTTACCGGTGGCCATGACAACTTGGAAAAGAAAAAAAAATGTCGTCATTGCTCCTCTCCTTTTGTTTTTTGAAACGGTGCATGTTGTACTCTAACTCTGTCAAAATTGGTCTTGTATTATGTGGTGATGTAAAACAAAACGGGGACAGAAGACTCCGTGCATTAATGTATTCCCCATCCATGGACTTAATTAAGAGAGTGTTTGTTGTCGGTTATGTGAATGATTGACTTGAATTCTCAATCGAACATGAATAAACACAAATGAGGAATATTTTCACTTATCAGAAAATTTCGCATTTCATGTGACATAAGAGTCTACATAGAACATTAAAAAATATATGCATTGTCTAGTTTTGAATTTGATGTTTGCAACACGTTTCCAAAAAGCTGCGACAGGGTGACTTTGAAGAATGCTCCAAAAACCAGTTTGGAACATTCCACAGGTGAGCAGCTTCATAGGAAACGGGTGATATCATCTTAACTCGTTCACTGCCATTGACGGCTATAGACGTCAAAAATTCATTTGAACTATTTTAGTAATTTTTTAATTAGTTTGAAAATGTGTTCCCATTTTTGTTAACAAGAGTATAAAAACCTATAATTTTTTTCTTGTACATTTAGAACAGATATAGAATGTGTGATTAGTTAACTAGTGAAGTCATGCGATTAATTATGATTAAAAAGTGTAATCGCCTGACGCCCCTAATTTGTAATAATCTTTTCTTAAAAAAAAGAAAGAAAAGAAAATATTAAAAGTAAAAATAAGATTACTTTTTTTTTACGAAAAAACAAAAGATTATTAAAAATTAGGGGCGTCTGGCGATTAAATATTTTCGTATTTAATCGCATGACTTCACTGGTTAACTCACGATTAATCACAAATTTGATATCTGTTCTAAATGTACAATATTTTTTTCTAGGTTTTCATACTCTTGCTAACAAAAGTGGGGAAAAAAATGTTAAACTAATAGAAATAGTTCAAATGAATTTTTGACGTCTATAGCCGTCAATGGCAGTGAATGAGTTAATAATTGCCAACTGTGAAGCCCTTTCAGATTTTTGGGGGATTAAGCCAGGATTATAGAAATACGTTTGACTTCACTTCACTTGACTTGATTGGGTATTGGCTATTTAACTCTTTGACTGCCAGACGTTTTCAGAAACGGGATGTCGCCAGTGCCAGCCGATTTAAGCATTTTGACTGATCTTTCAAGGGCCACAGAAAATGTTGTGTTTGGACTATGGAAACACACATACTACCAAATGAAAGATTGAACTCTCATCTTTCATCAGAAAAAAAAGTTTGTTTCTACCTTATTCCTTTCTTCAGTAATCAACAATAGAAAATGGTTAGTTTCACCGAAATGCTCTGTTTTGAAACAAAAACGATGAAACGATGTTATTTCATGCACTCTAGTGAATTGTACACTTCTTTTTGTCCATGAATGATGCCACAAACACCTAAATAGTGCTTTACTTCTGTAAAACGCTTTCACCAACAATGAAAAAGTGTTTTTTGGTTGCAAAATACGTTTATTTCCATTCAACAGTGTAACAATTTGACAAAACAATTTTGCAAACTATTTACAAATGTGTGCAACTGTGGTACTATTTACAATTATGTGGATGTTTCAAATACAGTTTTTCTTTTTGTAACGCTCCCACGCGTGCAAGGAGACGCAGCAGGATTTGCACAACAGATTAGTTTCACTTGCGATGGCTCTTTTCGCATGCAGACGTTACACTTTCTTGATGGCCTTTTTTTCCGGGGAATAGCAAGTAGCAGACTGTACCCACTCCTCCGATGAATATGCATTGGACTCGGGGCACTCTTCGTCGTCCGATTGAACGTCCGCCTGAGCGTGCTCGGTTGTGCTGTGCGTTTTCCGGTGTTAGCATCGCTAGCCGGTGAACCTTTTATGACGTCGTCATAGCCGCCGCGTCAACGCTTGCAACTTCAGCGTCAACCTCGGAGTCACCATCATCATCGATGATGATCATCGTCGTCATCAATGTGCTCTTTAGCGTTGGTCGATGCCTTTCGTCTTTGAAAAAAATTCCCAAGTGTGAGCTGCTTGAAACCGGTCGCCATTGTTAGCTTCTTCAGCCATCTAGCTCCGCCTCACGTCTTCTACTGCCGCGTCAATGCTTCCAACCTCGGAGTCACCATCATCATCATCGATGATGATCATCGTCGTCATCAATGTGCTCTTTAGCGTTGGTCGATGCTTTTCGTCTTTGAAAAAAACTGCTCGAGCGTGAGCCGCTTGCAACCGGTCGCCATGTTCTCTTCCCTTCCCCAGCCATTGTCCCCTCTAGCTCCGCCTCACGTGTTCTACTGACGCCTACCCAATCTTGTCAAGAGTCATTGCTGCCATCTAGGGGCCAAAAATAGTCATTAGGCTAACTAGATCTGCTTGAAACTTTCACCACAGCTGCCCAAGGCTTCCCTCCACCCGTTTCAAAAAAAATAAAAATTGGATGACGTATTTTAACGTCATTGGCGGCCCTCCGTAGGTTTTTACTTGACGTCTTTTAACGTCCATGGCAGTCAAAGAGTTAAAAAAAAGAAAAAAAAGAAAAAGTCATCTGTACTTGTACTCGTGTACGCAGGAAATGTCAGCGCGTCTGAGCTTTGTGGGCTTTAGTCTGAGCCGTTTTGTGAATGTGTTTGCGCAGGAGGCGCTGGAGGCGTGTCAGACGCGAATTTCCAAGATGGAGCTGCAGCAGCAGCAGCAGCAGGTGGTGCAGTTGGAGGGTCTGGAAAACGCCACGGCCAGGACGCTGCTGGGCAAACTCATCAACGTGCTGCTGGCCCTGATGGCCGTCCTCCTGGTCTTCGTGTCCACCGTGGCCAACTGTGTGGTGCCTCTGATGAAGACGCGCTCGCGCTCCCTCTCCACCCTCCTGCTGCTCATCCTCTCCGCCTTCCTGTGGAGGAACTGGGACGCGCTCTCGGGTTACGCGCAACGAGCCCTGCGGCCCCCGGGATGACCGACCGCCGCTGCGTGTGTTTCATTGCTCACGGCAGGTGACGAAAGCCGAGCGGTCGCACGGCAAGTTTGGCGAGAGACCCGCGAGAGTGGCTCGGCCCGCGCCGTAAATTCAGATGAGCTCGCCGTCGACTCTGTGACGACGAACCCGAGTCCAGGATGGATGGGACTGTTTACAGTTTTTCAAATCAACTCTTGTGTTGAAATCCCTCACATAACACAGCCTTGTACTGTTGTTGTTTTATTTCTTGATCGGAATCAATATTTGTCATGAAGTTTATTTTATTGAGCACCATGTAGCATCGGGGAGGATTTTAGTCAAACGTGCGGTGGACTGCCTTTGAAAACGCCGCACTAGGTCGACATCAACCAGAACCTCAAAAAGTTTTATTTGCTGTGTGCTTCTTCAACAATTGTGGTCACAAACTTTTCATTCCCTTTTCAAACAAAGCCGTTTGTGAATTCGACTTGAGGAGCCAAGGCCAGGCTTGCTCGCTCGCCAGATCAAACGACATCTGCTCATTGTCAAACGTCTGTGAAATGAAGACAAATGACACGTGTCGTTCAGTACATGACAAACGGATGAGTAAAAGCAATTCCGCTTTCAAAATTGGCTGATCTGAGAGCGCTGGTGCTCATTGAGCTCCATCTCAGATATGCCGTGAGGCTGATGCTGCTGTTTTGTATCCATGGCGTGACGTTTCTTTACTGTCAGTTCCCTTTAAATCTGCCCATTTTGGAGCGCAGCCTTTTCATCGCACATTCTCCTGCTTCTTATCTCTGCGCTCATCCTGCAGTGGCAAACTCGAGTCAAGCCAGGCCTGCCCCACAGGCGGCTGGGGACAACCAGGAGCTCTGTCATGAGTGGCTACGCCATCTTTGAAAGGGATGGGGTATAAGGTTTGAATTATGAATTGGACTTGTGTGCGTGTGTGAAGTTGTTTGGTGGGCCAGAATGCAAAGTCGTCCGCCCTGTGTTCCACGTGGACGAGCTGTAACCTTGTTCTGGAAGATGAATTCTCACGGTATTTGTGAGTTCACAAAGAATCTATCTTGTAACCGAGCCCGTGCTTCGGACCAATCACAAAGCTACAATGTGTTTGGGGGCGGGATATGCAGCTGTGACAAAAGTGCTGAAGCTGTGGGGAAACAACATGGCGACGCCGGTGGACAAATGCATGGGCGCTGCAATTAATTGTGTTCTTGCAGAATTACTCAATTTCCTTTTGCAAGAAGAGAAGAACAGTGAGAGTTGCTTTGTGCATTTTTATCGTGCTTTTTTTCCCCCCTCTACAACGACATTAACCTCCATTACCCTAAATGTTTGGTCAAAACCGAATTTTTGGTAGACGTGCACAAGTTCGTGCACCAACCAATCAGCTTGAAGTATTGCCCAGAATGTCCCGCCTTTCACGAGCAAATCACAGTGGAGCAGTCCCAGATGATTTTGTGAAGAACTCCCTAGAGTGAATCACAACGTCAATCTGGATATTGCCAGGTTAGACGAACTGTACGCTGCACTTTAGCACTCGATCGGACGACGTTGGATGGCTCCGGTCGTCCGCAGAACCTCCCGAGGAGGCCGCTCAGGTTGGAATCACGTGATGGCAGAATCCATCTCGATTCCATCACAGTAATGGGAAATTTTCCGTTTTAGCCAATTTGTGAGCGAGCTGTGTTGTTTGACCTCAGCCTGACCTTGATGTTGGTTTACGTGATAAACCGCTCCAGTGCCTTCTTGATCTGCTTTTCCAAGTGTGGAATCAATAAAAAATGCATTCCTGGCTATATTGTGCTTTTTTTTTCTTGTTCAAGTCTGCTCTGTGTTGCTTTAATCAAATCCTGTTGGTGTGTGTGTGTCTGTAAGGATGCACATACAACCTTTGTCATGTGGCCATTGTCATGTGGCCACACGATGACGCTGTTGAGCCTTAATTGGGCCTGAGCCTTAAACACCGGCGTAGAAAGTTGAAGTCAATCTGAATATGATGGGAAATGAAGGCAGGGGAGATGGGGTGGGCGTCTGTGGTTATCATGAAGGACACAGGTTGTCGTGGAAATCCCGTCAGTACGAACTTAGACAAAAATTCATACATATTAATATACATATATAAGTCGGTGACCGTCGGCGGGGTGTGCACTTGATACTATTCAGGGTGCCCTTAAAATTGGGGCTGTCGCGGTATTTCCCCAAATGGGAAAGTAACCAACCCGTGTTGCTATTCGCGACGTGTGTTGAAACGATTTGCATCTTTCCATTCTAATGCGCGAGCATATGCGCGAGCCGTCCACAGACAACAAAAAAACAGAAAACCTTGAGTGGGAGCGCATGTGTTTTGGTTGAATATTTATGAGTGTGGAGCCAGCACGAGAAGCGTCAACAAGTGGGAAGGTGCGCTCGTGTCACGCGGCCATCTGCTTGCACTTTCACGGCTTTTTACTGGGATCGATTAACGCTCGGATGTGCTCAACTTATCTGTGCGTGGGGATGTCGACCCCGTGACCTGTCATTAACCTCAAGACGAGCGGAATCAGTCGGACCATTGAGTGGGCTCTTGTCTGGGGGTCACAACTGGCCAATGACGATCAAGTGACAAGTGAGACTGCCGCATCACTCAAAATTAGGACGCGACGAAATGCTAGAGCTTGACGGAATTCCAAAGTCGTAGCAAGTTGTGCGTGCAAGAAGATATGAATTGAAGCAAACAGTAAATGAAGTATTTGCATGTGATTTTGCGGCGCACTAGAGAAAATCACGTGTAGGCCAGCGGGAATTTTGGGAAACAATCTAATTTTACCTAATTGGTTTAAAGATTATTTACAATCACATGTGTTCATTTATCTTTGCCATGGTGACATATAGTGACAACAACAACAGTTAAATGCCCATTGTAAAGGGTGTGTTAGAAAATAAATACAAAAAAAAAAAAAATCGAAGGTACGTTAGCTGCATCACAGCCATGGTAACGCGCTTGAGATAGGAAAAGACACTGAGACAGGTGAATCACGGTGTAGTTTGAGCTTGTCCAGAGAGTGTGGAAGGCATTGTGAATATGAGCATGAAGCAGCCACAAAATATCCTACCGCAACTCTCGCCTCTTCTCTCGCACTGATCAGCCCCGCTCTCCCCAAGTCATGTGTCGTTGTGTCCTTGGGCAAGACACTTCACAAACATTTGCCTCCAGTGTTAATCACACTGGTGTGCGGAGGGTGCGAATGTTTGGTGGTGGTCGGAGGGGCTGTAGGCCCACACTGGCAGACACGCTTTCGTCAGCCTGCCCAGGGCAGCTGTGGCTACATAAGTAGCTTACCGCCAACACAGTGTGAATGTGTGAGGTCATGAATAATGTATTCATTCCAATGTAAAGCATCTTTGAGTGTCTAGAAAAGCACTATATAAATCTGATGCATTATTATTATGCAGCCACGCTTGCAGTCTGCGAAAACTTGTCGTTTGGGTTTGAAAACTATCTTTGTGACAGCAGTCCTGCAACTTTTTGTCTCGTATTGTTTAGTGGTGAGCTTTTTATGCCTTGGCTCTTCCTAAAAGCACGGGCTGGGCTGCCATTCCTTTGCGCCTGCTTCACTCGGAGGCGCGCTCGCGCGCACGCACGCGGGGGGCTGAGAGGGACCGAGGAGGCAGCGGAAGCACGACTCGCCTTATCGCGTCACTCCGGCTTGAGGCGCGAAGCAGGAAGCAGCCTTTCCTCTCGGATTGTCGCCCCAGGAACCGACAGGCGGGCAATTTAGTCTCTGCTCAATGCGCCCCTCGGCCCAGAAGACGCGGAATCCGGCCAGAAGGAAGAATGCCTCCCCCGATGGAGATCGCTCTCGTGCTCCTCGGCGTGCTCGCCTTGGGAGCGCGGCGGGTCGGCGTCGGCGCGCTGCGCGTCCAGCAGCACTTCTCCTCTCCGAACCGCACCAATAATTTCGCGGTGGACCCGGCGTCCGGGAAGGTGTACGTGGCCACCGTCAACAGCCTGTACCAGCTCAACGCGAGCCTCGGCGTGGAGGCGCACCAGCGGACGGGGCCGGTGGAGGACAACCTGTTGTGCCACGCGCCGCAGCTTCCTCAGGCTCCGTGCCAGCATCCCAAGTCGCCGACGGACAACCACAACAAGCTGCTGGAGCTGGACAGCGAGCAGGGCGTCGCGCTGGCCTGCGGCTCCGTGTACCAGGGCTTCTGCGAGCTCCGGAGGATGAGCAACATCTCGCAGATCGCGGTGGAGTTCCCGGCCGCGGGCGAGAAGACCGTCTTCCCCAGCATGCTCAACATCGCCGCCAACCACCCCGACGCGTCCACCGTGGGTCTGGTGCTGCGGGGGGGCGGGGGCGACACCCGGCTGCTCGTCGGGGCCACCTACACCGGCGCCGGCACGCAGTATTTCCCCCGGAACCACAGCAAGGAGGACCTGCGCTTCGAGAACACCCCGGAAATCGCCATCCGCTCCTTTGATGTCCGCGACCTGAGCCGACTTTTCACCTACGACATCAACCCGTCCGAGGACAACGTGTTCAAGATCAAGCAGGAGGCCAAGGCCAAAAACAAGCTCAACTTCGTGCGCGCCTTCAAGCACAAGACCTACTCCTACATCGCCTTCAACAACGACGCCAAGACGGGCCACAAGGAGAGCCAGCCCAACAGCGTCCTGGCCAGGATCTGCGTGGACACCGGCGGCCCAAAGTCCGGCGGGCCCGAGAGCAGGAAGCTGACCGAGTCCTACATCCAGCTGCCCCTTCAGTGCGGACGCAACGGCGACATTTACAACCGCCTGCTGTCCGTCTACCCGGCTGACGTCCGAGCGGGGGACGACCCCGCGGAGGCCTTCCTCTTTGGGGTCTTCTCCAAGGGGGACAGGAAGTCGGCGCTGTGCGCCTACAAGTTCGGCGACATCGAGGAGGAGATCCGTCGAGGCCGCAGGAACTGCTCCAACTCGCCCAGCAGTGACGTGCAGGTGCTGGACAGCGTCATCCAGGGCTCCGGGGCGGCCTGCGTCCACAAGTGGAACCTGGTGGTAAGAGCGCTTTCTTTCTTTCTTTCTTTCTTTCTTTCTTTCTTTCTTTCTTTCTTTCTTTCTTTCTTTCTTTCTTTCTTTCTTTCTTTCTTTCTTTCTTTCTTTCTTTCTTTCTTTCTTTCTTTCTTTCTCCCCCCCCCCCACCCTCTCTCTCAACCCGACTCAACTCTTCTCTTGCTGGCTTGCTGGCTTCAAACTTCCAAAAGTTAAAAAACAAACAAAAAACTTTCAGTTTTCAGGGTAAAGGAGTTTGCCAGCTCAGCCGCCACACGAATGATGATATTTATCTATATGGTTGGGCTGACATCCCATTAGGAAATGCTAGAATAGTGGCACATTTGGATTTGGAGGCGAGACCCAGCCACACCAATACACTTGAATAATATGCCACCAGGGTTTTAAAATTAAAACGACTCATCATTTCATAGCTGTGGCTATACCAAGCAGAGTGTGGTGAGTCTCTGTCACCAAACTACATGAGTTTGGTCAATTAGATGGTGCAAGATCATGCCAAGAGCCTCGGAAATACCCACCTGTCACCTTCATTCGAACCCATTTCCTCTTTTTGTATTTTTAGAATATCTTCCTCAACAGTCACGTTATGTTGCTTGTGCTTCACTAAAAAGTCATACGTGACTAAATGTGGCACGGTAAAAAGTTTCTCCCGACAAGAACAAGTCACTGTGACTGTCATGTGTCCTTTTTTCATTCTTCTTTCTCTTCTCCTTCATGAAAACTCTCTTCAGCCAACTACTGAATTGCATTTTGGTGTTCCCGCTTGCTTTCCCTACAAAGCGAACGCATTTGACGACATTTTGAGTTTGAAAGTGAGCTTGCTTGCGCCTCGTGAAATTTGCTGTCCGCCCTGACGTCGCTTTGCCTTCAAGAAGCAGACAAGACGTCATTTTGTGCCAACGCATGTTGGTATCATGAGCGCTTCTCTCTCTTCCCGCGTCACAAACCGCCACAGCCGAGGTACGGCAAGGCTGCCTTGAGCCGCTTTTCCCGTCCCAACAGCTCGCCGCCCTCTCGGCGAAACATGAGGACAGCAAATGGTCATTAATTTGTGCTTGTATTGTCGCCTCCTGGAGTTTTACGGCACCGCAGAAATGGTAGCGAATAAAGACTTGCATTGTGTCCCTCCCACACAAATTCAGATCCGATCTTGTGTTTCTAAATGCACGATGTGGTCTTGATTTTGTTTCTCTGTGTGACCCGAGAGCATGATCACATGATGGGGAGTACAAACACAACACACGAGAAAAATGAAAATGCAAAACAAACGCAACCAAAGAAGCCGCTACTGTGCGTACGTGCAAATTCTTCCGATTGCCTGCTTGAAAGTTGGACAGCCTCTTCGTATTTGCAGTCAACACTAATTGCTGGAATCCAGCTTGAATGGTTTTGCGATGTCAGCCAATCTTCAGCCGTTCAATTGGGCAGGATCCTTCCCAAATAAATACACCAATCGTCAAATAGATCAAATGAATAAGTCAATCTTGGACCTTGCCGATCGATCAAGCGCCGTTAATTTTCAAAGGCGTGGCGGGGGCGGTCACACGAGACGTTGAGCTTGTGTTGCCGGAACCGCATAAAAAAAAAAAAAAGCTGTTCGTGTTCATCACACCCGAACTGTGGCATCTTTGGATGAATTTGAAGATGGAACAAAGCCTGAGTGTCTTTGACATGCGAGTCAAATGACTGCAAATCGGCAATTCCTCATGCATACCAAATGCAATATTTCCCCGGAAGGACATTTCATGGCAAGTTGTGCTTATCACCCCTGTTTGCTCTTTCTGTACATGTCACTAGTGTGCATAGGGAACATTTTGCCCAAAGAAATCAATATAGGAAATTGTGATTGATTGTCATTGTGACACATCTCGAAATTTTGGCCCATACGAGTTTATTGGTGGATATTCTGAAGTGAAACTTGTCAGCCAATGGGAGAAGAGCTTTCCCAAGCAGCAGAGCAAAGCAAAAGGTAGGACAAATATGTTGAGAAAAATCAAGTTGTACTGTTTTACTGACTTTTGAAGATTTTTGTTGACCGGATTTCTCTGTCAATATCCCCCCAAAATGATGTTTTTTTTTTCCCCACACAAAAACTTTTTCTCAAAGCCGTCGTCCAATTTTCCAAATTTTTGTACTCTGATTGAAGTGGCCGATCCGACCTCACTCCGCATTCTGACAGACTGCCATTTTGTGGAAAATCTTGTCACGTTGCCAATCCCTGTGATTGGCTAAGCAGGGAATGACGAATGATTGTGGACACTTCCTGCTCACCCGGACAATCACTACAAAAGGGATTTGGATTTGACGTGCGCATTCTATCTCAAGAACAGGTCCGAATTTCAGCGTTTGGTTTTAAGTGACCTTCCCCTTGTTAGATATTATTAACATTTAAATTCTTTATTTTCATATATTAACCATTGTTATACATTATTAACTTCTTAATTCTTTATATTAACCATGTTGAAAGGTTTTATAGACGTGTAAAGCAAGTAGTGTTGAACTCAGTATAATTTGACCTTAAGCTGGGACATATTATTTGGTCTAGAAGTTCCTTCTCTGTGGGAAAACACATTTGGTCCTTGAGAACAGAATCTGTTTCGAACATGCACCCCTGACTCTGTTTTCACCATCGCTCATGGAAAAGTACCCAGAGAGTATTTTTTGTCTACAAATGGAAGAGAGGCGGTCGGTTTTAACTATAAGAAGCCATTTTACATGCGGAAGAGACACATTCGGCGCTCTGAATTCCACCTGTTAAGTGATGAATTGGAGTCTGTTACGATGTCCAGAGATCTCTGTTAGATTAAAATCATTTTTGCAAAGGTGTTTTTCCTTACATTAAATCTGTCTTCAAGTTTTGGAACACGCAAAGACGACAAATAATTTTATTCCTCTTCACCCTCCACAGGCCCTTGACCCGTTTGCCGGAAGGTCACACAGCCTGCTCATGACCTTCTGTCATCTCATTCTCTGGGCGAGAGACAGACAACTTGGCTTGTGTGGCACCGATGACGAATGTTGTCGAGTTGATGACGAAAGTTGCTCCTAACTTATGACAATCATTTGAAATCCTGCCAAGCGCCGCAGACATCACATGATCGGGTTGTTTTTGCGCTGTGCAGCGTGAAGGCCGGCACCGAGGGACAAGCGCCATAATTTACGAGACGCCAGATGAAGCCGCCGGCTAGATAGGCCTGTGGGAAAGCACTCTGCAAATATCCCGACTTTTTTTTTTAGCCTTGACATTTTCAAAATATTTATTAAATTCCCCTTAGATGCGGCGCTCATTCTAGCGTGCTCCTGATGGTTGATCACTGTCTGCTTAGCATGTGACAAAAGTGGAGTGTGATGAGTCTTTGAACTCATCTTGAAGCGCTTTTGAAGCCCGAACAGCTCGTTGTGATCTGGCCTATCAGCTCTTGTTTTACTCTTTCACTTTCATCGCTTTTTACGCTTCTCAAGTCGCTACAACCCGGTAGTCTTCATTTTGCGTGCGTTTGTGCGTTGCAGCTGCAGCCGGAGCAGCTGGACTGCGGCGCGGCCCACCTGCAGCACCCTCTGGCACTGCAGAAACCCCTGAGGGCGCTTCCTTTGTTGCAGTACAGCGGCCTGAGCTCTGTGGCGGTGGACGACGTGCTCAACCACACCGTGCTCTTCCTGGGAACCTCCAACGGACGGCTTCGAAAGGTAAGACGTCTTGTCGCGCCATGTCACACGATTCGAAGAGGTCGGCGACCTTTTCCAAAGCAAGCAAACGGTTATCAGTTTGATACACACTTCTGAAATGACGAATGAACCAATTGCCTTCTGTTAGCTTCTCATAAGAATTATCAACAATGATGTGGCAAGGATGGAAACAGACAAATATCAACATGTGGTCCCTTTTTAAATTATTATTATTTTTCAATATCTGCAAATGTTTGCACTTTGAATTGACCTGCATAGGAACTGTCAATGTCCCGTGACTTGTGCGCTATATTTAGAGCAGGCCCTCGGGCTACTCACAGGGCAACCCCGGTACCTGTGGGCAAAAGGATGTACATGCCAGTAGTAGTAGTAATAATTATAATTATAAATCACTTCACTTTCCTTTCTTTTCTTTGGTCCTTCCTCGGGTCTCCTGACGGCCTCACGACTCTGGCTGGAAGTGTTCGGTTTAGGTGAACGGTATGGGATTTTTTTTTCAATAGGTTTTAGGTGAACTAATGAATACACACTCACTCGCACGCACACACACACGTACACATACTCACCCACATACAAAATTTAAAAAAATAATTAAAAAAAAGAGAACAATGATGATGACATGTCAAATCGGTAAAATTACCGAATGAACAATACTGAGCTCTCCAGAAAAAAAAGTAATAATTATAATAGTAATAATAACAATAATAAAGATGATCTCAATCTCATCATGTGATTTTCTTCTGATCAGTATTGACCGAAAAAGATTGGATGTGTAAAATTCTAAATTTCTAAAGTCAAGAATAAAATATTTGATTTGTCTCCTTGATTTGAACCACTGCTGCTTTAAAGGATCTTTTACCCGCGACTGCCACCTCTGGCCCAAAGCGTAACTGCAGCATCTGCGTCAGGCTCGTACGTGCGCGATCTAAAAACGACAGCAGCCGCAGTTGACAGACGAAGGCATGACTTCAAATGAGGTTGGAAAAACTCCGCCAGAGTAAATCAGTCAGGGCTCTTCGTACTCATCTGGGCTTTGGTGGAGCATGCGTGATGTAGAAAAAGCTTTAATGTTACCTTTTCAAACGGCACAACGCATCTTTAAAGTTTTTAGAAAAAGCTATCATGTTGGAATAGCTTTATTAAAAATAAAAATAAAAGATAATTGAGTCAATCTTTTTTTAAATTTTATTTTTTATCTTTTGCCGAGTTATCAGATCGAACTTTCCATTGACAGATACTCAAAATCAAGTGACATGGACTTGGGAATCAGTTCCAGAAAAATGTGATGATAATAATAATAATAATCTTAGCATAGTGTATGTGCATCCAACAAGAATGAATGTCTCATCTTAATCTCTCTCAATTCAGTCTAGTCAGTCATGAGGCCGTTTTATTGTGACGGCCTCGAACGTGTGGAGAAAAAAAAAAACGACAGCAACAACAGCAGCAAAAGTTCACAACCAATGAAGAGCGTCCCTTAATTTTGTGTCAAGCGCATTCCTCGCCACCCCCGACTGCTAGCGCCACAGGCGGCTCCTCGGCTGCGGAGGGGAAAAGCGACACGAGCGCCCTTCAAGTGCTTCGTGACCTTTTGCATTCAAAAGCAACTCACAAGTTTTGCGACATGAAACGCATGCTTGAGCCGAGCGGGAATAAACACTTTTACGGACTACGATTACGATCTGTATGCTTGTAATCTCAGATTACATCGCATGGGTCAGGGGGCATTGGAGGATCAAAGGTTTTTGGGTGCCGAGGAAAGATTCTTGCTTGATCTTGATCAATAATATTTGCTTGACGATTCTTTGCATAACATTTGCATAATTGTCCTTTTTCAGTGGCGTCCATGTTGCGTTCATTTATAGGAAACTGCAAATGGCCAATTACTGACTGAAAAAAAAATTATTTATTTACGTGATGATGTCACAATCACATCAGAGCTTTTAAGTGGCCCCGCAGCAGCAGGAGGGGTCAAAGGTTAATTAGGTTTGTTTGCTTAGGAGGCACAGTCTGCACGTCCTCACGATGCCACAGAATCATTGATTGCAAATTGTTTTTTAGGGACCCTCAGGGGTCCCCAGACGCCAGTTGGAGGTCCCTCGTTCTGTTTGATGTGCTTTTTGATTTGTTAGCATTGCGGGCCAAGTCCGCACCGAACTCAGCCAAGCGCACTTGAAGGCGATTCCACACAAAAAAATGAGAGCTCGCAGTGCTCCAAGATGAAGACACAGAAAGGGTCGATAGCTGATCAGTAGAGTGATGCGACATTGTGATTTCCCAGGAATGATGTAGAAATGAAATCAAGTGTTGCATATTGACGGTTTCCGACCTCGTGGATGATTATTGTTAGAAATCATCAACATCATCATCATCATCAGTCTTCTCATAGTGGATATCATTCATGATCAATAACTCTTTGACTGCCAGACGTTTTCAGAAAAGGGATGCCGTGGGTGCCAGCCGATTTTAAGCATTTTGACTGATCTTTCAAAGTCCACAGAAAATGATGTGTTTGGACTATGGAAACACACATGCTACCAAATGAAAGATTGGACTCTCATCTTTCATCAGAAAAAAAAGTTTGTTTCTACCTTATTCCGTTTTTCAGTAATCAACAATAGAAAATGGTTAGTTTCACCTCTGTTTTGAAAAAACGTATTTTAACGTCTTTGGCACTCCTCCATAGGATTTTACTAAACGTTATTTAACGTTTTTGGCAGTCAAAGAGATAATGATTATAAAATATCACTAAAGGTCACATAAGCAAATGGGTCATTTCACAAATCTCCGCCGTCACATTCCAAAAGGTCGCTGACCTCTGCTCTAATGACTAAAGGAGCGAGTGAAGGGGCGTGTCTCTACACTTTTGTCACTGTGGTGTCGCTCTGTCGTCGTGGCGAGTGTGTGTGCGTGTGCCCCGAGGACAGCGAGTGGCGGGCTCTTGCCGAGCTTAATGGTGCTGTTAGCGGCCATAATGTGATTGTGGCTGCGACTTTGGCTCAGACCAAACACAGTCGGGCGGGCGGAGGGGGGGGGGGGGGGCTGGGGGCTACCGTCGTTGGCGCAGATTAAGTTAGGACGGCTCTTGGCTGCGTTTGGAGAGAGCTCGCGCGCAAGTCATTTGGAATTACAAGCTTTTTGCTTTTTTTTTTGATCAAGTCAGGTCATTTCACCTGTGATCTGCTTTTAAACATGCCCTACCTACTAACCCGCTAACTCTACACACACGCACATTGTTTGTGATGCTTTTGATAAACAAGCAGACTTTATCTTGAAGCCTGCCTCTCTTGTGCTCTTGATGGAAGACAACTGAGCACTCGGTAGCTGAATGCTTGGGCCACATACTGTACACACACACACACAACAGAATCTTCTTCTTCTTCTTCTTAAATGTCAAATTTTTTTCAAAATCAAATCTTCTTCTTCTTCTTCTTGGCTGGTTAAAGTGATGAAACCGCATAACTGCATAATAGGGGTGTAATGGCACGCCAAAAATGACCGTTGGTAAATACTCTTCTTCTTCTTCTTCTGATGTAAAAGCATTGTATTTTTTTTATCTATTTATTTAATTGCTCTTGCCGAGCTTTGTGTTATGAAAATAATGTAAATAAGAGCGGCAAATAAATGTCATTTTTCAAAATCAAATCAAATCTTCCTTTTCTTCTTCTTTTTTTATTTATGGTTTTAACCACAAGGGCCAGATCAGGAGAGAAAGCCGTGTTTTAAACTTTGTTTTGAGCCAGGCCAAGATGGGTGTGTGGTTGTCCCGTAAAAGGAAAGTTGACGATGGGGCAGAAGTCGATCCCACGGTTTTGTGTAAAAAGTTGATAAAGTCCAGACTCTTTATTGATTTTAATTTTTACAAGAGAGGAGGAGATCTGGAGAGTTTTTGTGACATGTGGACTGTTAACGGGGCACTGTGCGATGTGAATGAAGAGGTGCTGTGTTTTAGTGATGTTCTGCTGTGAAAGCATTTTATTTTTTTGTCTATTTATTGAATTGTTCTTTGCCGACCTGTGTGTTTAGGAAAATAATGTAAATAAGAGCGTCAAATAAATGTATTTTTTCAAAATCAAATCAAAATCCTCTTTATTTATTTTTTTTTTACAAGAGAGCAGGAGATTTGGATAGTTTTTGTGAGATGTGGACTGTTAACGGGGCGCTGAGCGACGTGAATGAGGAGGCGCTATGTTTTAGTGATGTTTTGATGTAAAAACTTTTTTTATCTATTTATTTAATTGCTCTTGCCGAGCTGTGTGTTATGAAAATAATGTAAATAAGAGCGGCAAATAAATGTATTTTTTTCAAAATCAAAATCAAATCTTCTTGGCTGCTTAAAGTGGTGAAACCGCATAACTGCATAATAGGGGTGTAATGGTACGCCAAAAATGACCGTTGGTAAATACTCTTCTTCTTCTTCCTTATCTTTTTCTTATTATTATTATTATTATTATTATTATTTTTCTCCTTCTTCTTCTTCAAAATCAAATCAAAATCTTCTTCTTGGCTGCTTAAAGTGGTGAAAACGCATAACTGCATAATAGGGGTGTAATGGTACGCCAAAAATCACCGTTGGTAAATACGCTTCTTCTTCTTCCTTTTTTTTGTCTATTTATTGAATTGTTCTTTGCCGACCTGTGTGTTTAGGAAAATAATGTAAATAAGAGCGGCAAATAAATGTATTTTTTCAAAATCAAAAATTTTTTCAAAATCTTTTTCTTCTTCTTCTTCTTCTTCTTATTATTATTTTTCTCCTTCTTCTTCTTCAAAATCAAATCAAAATCTTCTTCTTGGCTGCTTAAAGTGGTGAAAGCGCATAACTGCATAATAGGGGTGTAATGGTACGCCAAAAATCACCGTTGGTAAATACTCTTCTTCTTCTTCCTTATCTTTTTCTTCTTATTATTATTATTGTTTTTCTCCTTCTTCTTCTTCAAAATCAAATCAAAATCTTCTTCTTGGCTGCTTAAAGTGGTGAAACCGCATAACTGCATAATAGGGGTGTAATGGTACGCCAAAAAAATCACCGTTGGTTAATACTCTTCTTCTTCCTCTTCTTCTTCCTCTTTATTGATTTTAGTTTTTACAAGAGAGCAGGAGATTTGGATAGTTTTTGTGAGATGTGGACTGTTAACGGGGCGCTGAGCGACGTGAATGAGGAGGCGCTATGTTTTAGTGATGTTTTGATGTAAAAGCTTTTTTTATTTTTTTATCTATTTATTTAATTGCTCTTGCCGAGCTGTGTCTTATGAAAATAATGTAAATAAGAGCGGCAAATAAATGTATTTTTTTCAAAATCAAAATCAAATCTTCTTGGCTGTAATGGTACGCCAAAAATGACCGTTGGTAAATACTCTTCTTCTTCTTCCTTATCTTTTTCTTCTTCTTCTTCTTCTTATTATTATTATTTTTCTCCTTCTTCTTCTTCAAAATCAAATCAAAATCTTCTTCTTGGCTGCTTAAAGTGGTGAAACCGCATAACTGCATAATAGGGGTGTAATGGTACGCCAAAAATCACCGTTGGTAAATACGCTTCTTCTTCTTCCTTATTTTTGTCTATTTATTGAATTGTTCTTTGCCGACCTGTGTGTTTAGGAAAATAATGTAAATAAGAGCGGCAAATAAATGTATTTTTTCAAAATCAAAAATTTTTTCAAAATCTTTTTCTTCTTCTTCTTATTATTATTATTATTATTTTTCTCCTTCTTCTTCTTCAAAATCAAATCAAAATCTTCTTCTTGGCTGCTTAAAGTGGTGAAACCGCATAACTGCATAATAGGGGTGTAATGGTACGCCAAAAAAATCACCGTTGGTTAATACTCTTCTTCTTCCTCTTCTTCTTCCTCTTTATTGATTTTAGTTTTTACAAGAGAGCAGGAGATTTGGATAGTTTTTGTGAGATGTGGACTGTTAACGGGGGCGCTGAGCGACGTGAATGAGGAGGCGCTATGTTTTAGTGATGTTTTGATGTAAAAGCTTTTTTTATTTTTTTATCTATTTATTTAATTGCTCTTGCCGAGCTCTGTGTTATGAAAAGAATGTAAATAAGTGCGGCAACTAAATGTCATTTTTTCAAAATCAAATCTTCTTCCCCAGAGCTCAAGATATACGGGGCATTGTGTGCAAATAAAATAGTAATTGGTAGCCACAATCCACTCATTTCTAAGGTACTGTAGACTAAATAACATCAGCTTGAAATACAAAGTGATGGTTTGACGACTTGGACAAATGGAGCACACCGTTATGGAAAGCCCTTTGAGCATGAACTTGGTTTTCTTGATATCCAGCTTGAAGTCCCCGTTTTAGTACGGGCTGTGCTCACAACTTCTATAGCCTCCTGTATGGCAGGTATGACCAAGCACAAAGCAAAAACATGAAACTATTTGGAATACCAAGAAAAAAAAGACATTGTACTGACTGGACTATTTCATGAACACAAATGAGCATTTTGCCATCTTATCGTATCTCCATTGTGGCTACAATCGAATTGATTTGTCACCATGTCAGTGCGGCTTCTTGTCCAGGTGTGTGGCCTGTTGTTGACTCACTGCATCACCCTGTTGCTATGGACTCACTCAATGTTTGCTGAACACATGGAACAGGTGACGAGACACAAACAGGTTGGCAAGGGTAAAAAAAAACAAAAAAAACATTTGGGAGATAAAACCTCCTATCCAAGCTTAAGCATCTTTTTGCCCGGGTTTTATATTTGTATGTTTGTGGCTGGGGGGAGGGGGGGGTGCAGGAGAGGAAGCGAGAGCGAGCAAAAGGAAGTGCGTCGTTGAGTTTGTGTGTCCATCAGGACGTCTGCAGTCTGTTGCAAGAGGCTCCAAATTGGAGCAAGACGAGTTTCCATCGTCTGCATGACAGGAAGTCGCACTCAGCACACTTTGTTTTCCTCAGCTGCAGTGTGCGTGTGCGTGTAAGTATAGAACATGTGACCCCTTTTGCGGGAGGGCCAGCATGGAGACAAATGAGCGACCTGGATACAGATGATGCACACCACAAATATTGTGCGCAGACGTCGAGATGTTCCCAAGTCATCGATAGCAAGATTAATGAACACCTTGTTATTTTCAAGAAGTAAACTCAAGGTTCTTTTTGAAAACGTTATTTCCTCCATCATTGCGTTTGTGGAAGATGTTTTCTCAAAGATTTGTCCAAAACGCTTGCTTGGCTTGTCTTTCAGTCATTTAGCAAAAGCTAATGGCTAGCATGCTAGCCAACTTTCCAGTATCTGTGCCAATGATTAAGGCTTTGTTTGCTCGTGGCTGTTGTGAAAAGGTCTGATGTTGTAATACTTAATTTTTATATTTTGGGCCACCTGCTCACCCCACACGTTGTGCCGTACAATTGTGATGTCATTGTTAACTCTTTGACTGCCAAAAACGTTAAATAACGTTTAGTAAAATCCTATGGAGGAGTGCCAAAGACGTTAAAAGACGTTTGTTTCAAAACATAGGTGAAACTAACCATTTTCTATTGTTGATTACTCAAAAACGGAATAAGGTAGAAACAAACTTTTTTTTCTGATGAAAGATGAGAGTCCAATCTTTCATCTGGTAGTATGTGTGTTTCCATAGTCCAAACACATCATTTTCTGTGGACCTTGAAAGATCAGTCAAAAGATCAGTCAAAATGCTTAAATCGGCTGGCACCCGCGGGATCCCTTTTCTGAAAATGTCTGGCAGTCAAAGAGTTAAAAGACCCTCGTGAGGAGCGGCAGGTCTTTCGTTCATTTCGTAACCCTGCCACAATTCTGTTTCACAGGTGACCCTCACGCCAAACATGACGTCGGCCAGTCAGCGGACGCTGAAGCTGCCTGCCAGCGAATCCGTCCACCACGTCATGACCTTTGACCCCAATGACAGGACCTACCTTTATGTCATGACCTCCCACCATGTAAGAGAACGGCTGCCGTTATTTGATTATTGTCATTCATCAGTCCTCTGTGTGCCTTTGCGTACCACACATTGCTCCCAGATGGCGGGTTCAAGTGGTGAAACCGCATATTTGCATAATAGCGGTGTAATGGTACGCCAAAAATGACCGTTGGTGAATACTGTATATACCTCCTGGTTCTGTACAGTAAGGGAGCATTCGCACCAGAGTCCCGCAGGGTACAAATTGCTCATCAGCTTAACTTTTTCTGTTCATTTTCATTCATTCACGAAGGGCCATTTGAGTGCAAGAACTCTTTTCCAATCAATCACGAATCATGAAAAGTACGTAAACATGTAAATGCGAGGCGTCAACAGAAATGACAAAACCGCCATTTCAAATAGAAGTAGCCAATCTGCTGGAGCTGTGACAAGAAGACGGTTCAATTTGAATGGTGCGATTTTTCCAAGCTCGGTCGTAACATTTGAGATTTCAAGAGCCGAGCGGTCACGAGCACGTGCATAGTAACCGAATAATATCACGAAAAGCACCTTTGTTAGGTTTGCGGGGAGATTGTGAAGAAAGGCCCCCCGTGAAGAAACTCTTCCTCCCAATCCGCCATTGTGCTACACTTGACAGTGATGCCTCATAAAAACATCAGCAGTCATCAATCGAATGGCAACATCATCGACTGGAGTGCTTTTCATATTGGGGGAAGCCATCCATGCACATCAATGAAATAACAACACGTAGCTTGTACGACCTTCTCCCTTCAATAGTGAGGAAGACTTCAGATTTATTTCTGTAAAAGATTGCCAGGAAGCGTTTCAGTCTGTTGAAAAGTTCTGTTCCATGTGTTTGAAAAGAAAAATGGTCCCCATCAACGCACATGTTCACTCAAAACACAAAACACTTTCCAAAGGACTGACATGAACAAACATTTGATTCTTCTTATTTGCATCGAGTGGAATTTGAAGAAGTCATCTTTCAAAGCCTGACTGCTATTTTAACGTTTCAAATGCAACATTCTGTTGCAATTCAGTCCAGACAAGCGTTGTTTGTCTCAGAGGAAGTCAATGTGAAGCCCAGCAGGTCGCAAGAAAAATATTACCAAATGATGTTGTTGACAGCAAAATGGATTAATTGCGCCATCTTGCCCCAAAATCATCACCACTTGCACAAAATACATCCAATCCAATACAACGTTCTGTCAAATATTTATAACAGCGCTTCTGCTAACGTTTGATTTGAGACTTTTCAGACAGGTGCTAATTCAACAAATTGAATGTTGTGGTTACACATAACAGTGGTTTACACCTGCACTGCATCAAACCTAGCGGTACGCATGTGACAACATTTTACCTGCTGTCAATGATCTGAGCTTTTTGACTTTTATCAGAATATTTGCCCAGGCCGTCGTATGAGTGATCATGACGTAGCGCCGGGAGCTGCAGTCGTTTCGTTTTTTTATTTTACTCTCTTCCAAGAGTAAATATTACTCTAAAACGGAGTCCATTTGGTCCAACTCTAAATAGAGTCAAATCTACTGAATCGGTGGCTTGAATTTGCGGCTTTGTGCTTTATGCTCGAGCAGATGCTGCGGGTCAAAGTGGCTCAATGTGACCAGTGGGCCAGCTGCGGCGACTGTTTGGGAGCGGGCGACGCCCACTGTGGATGGTGCACTTTGGAGAATAGGTAAGAGCACACCCAACCATGGACGCTCTCCTAGACCTGCTAGTCTTCCCATAATCAATCAAATCTTGTCAACCTTGATTGAGCCAAGGGATCTTTTACATTAAAAAAATGTCACGGCACAGAAAAGTAGTACAAAAACACTTAACACACTTTGACTGCCAAATATTATCCAAAAAAGAACCCCGGCAATGCCAGCCGATTTCAAGTATTTTAACTCATTTTTCAAGGATATTGTGTGTTTTAACCATATATACATGCTGGGTACCAAATGGAAAATCGCGTTCCATTCTTTCATTAGAAAAAAAGGTATGTTTCTACCTTATTCCGTTTATAGTAATCATCATTTGAAAATATAATTTTAAATATAATTTGAGTGACATTGAGCGAAAAATTGAAAAGATAAGGAGAAAACGGGCTTTTTGTGAAAAGATACATTTTCTGCACAACAGTAACTTTGACACTAATATTTTTTGTTTAGTGACGCTCTGTGAATTCGATTTAATGTGACAAAGGCTTTGATCATTCACGTCATCCTTGAAAACGTTCTATTTCATCAGATTAGTCATGTTTCATTGTAATTCCATACACTGGGAGCCCATTGAAAAGAGATACGATGCTGCCATCTGCTGGCCATAGTTAGTGGCTGTTTTGTGATTTTACAACCCCAATGACAAGGCAGTGCTGCACAAGACGTTGCACTGCTCATTGAGAAAAAAAACAAAACGTAGTTGACGTCAATTGACGTTATTGGCGCCTTTCATTAGGATTTTAGCATACGTCATTAAACGTTTTTGGCTGTCAAAGAGTTAATGACGATCTCATGTCAGTTTAGCCAAAAATCCTTCAGTTAAACACTTAGCAATTCTTCTGCTGAATGGCAACAAGTTCAGTGCACCTTCTGCCATCTTGTCAAAGAGCTTAGATGGAAGAAAGAAGAAACTTGAGGTTTGCCGGCCATCGGGAGAGTCTTGTGTGTGTTTGTGCGTGAGTGAGCACGAGAGAAAGCGAGTTGCTTGCTTGATTAAAGCCAATCAGATGAGCTAGTGACTTTTGTGCGCTGCCACAGCGGAAGCGCGGAGGAGCTCAGTGTGCGTGCTCGTACCCGTGGTCAGCTCGACTGTCATCTCCTCTCCTTGTTTAGCGATCTGTCGGCCCTTTCTCGCTTCACTGCCTTCCTTTCACCCTTCGTGATTCTCTCTTTGTCTTTCTTTCTCACTGTGGCTCTCTGGCGCGTTCCTATTTTCCAGTAGGTTCAGTCATCCTCGTCTGTCGCCTCCCCCGCCCTCGTCATGCCCCCCCCCTCGCCTCCCCCGCCCTCGTCATGCACCCCCCCCCCCCTCTCCACAAAGGCGCGTTGATTGTGCTGATGGCGGTGGGAGGGAGAGCGCACACTGGCTCTTTTGACAAGGAAATGTCAAAGTGTGTGAGCCTGCGCGTGCGTGCGTGTCAGCGCGAGCGCGCGGCTGTCTGGCCGCTGATGTCATCAGTGTTCGTTTGATGTGCTCTTTGCACACTCTGCGAGGCCGGCCTCGGAGTGGGAGAGGTCTGTCCCGAGGGGGCTCGCCGGGCTCGGAGGAGCACCGAGAGGCAGTCGGCCCCAAATCCCGAGAAGCCGCCACCGTCTCGGTGGGGGTCCGCTTGATTTTCTGCACGGCTCCCGGCGGCTCCCGGCGTTGTTGACTGCAAAGGGAGAACTCGGCCCTTCATCACATATTTCGTGTTGGAGCACTTTGCAGAAAGCACTTCACTATCGTTATTGGAATCAAATTGTGCGTCATGTGCAGTCTTTGCAATGAACAAATCTGCGTGTGTGCGTGCGCGCGCATGTATGAGCTGATACAGTATGTTCCCCTGCTGTTTCACAGTCTCGGTGGCTTCCCACCTTATCTGAGGCGCGCACGCATAAGCAGGAGGCGACGAGTTTTCGCTGGTTTTATTTGAGCTGCATATGTTAAGTGTGTTTATTTGAAGAAGCTGCTTGGAATGCACGCTTGAGGATTTTTTTTGCTTAGCATGCGTGTCTTTTTGGACCTACCAGAAGCGGAACGGGCCCGTGAATGGATTCCGGATGTTTAAGTCACCATGCAGCTTGGCCAGTCTGCAACCCAAATCGCATGTTTGTTGATGTTCTGCATGTTGCTTTTCCCAAATCACATATTTGTTTTTGTCTTTCAAGATGAAAGCTCACGTTTGCGGAATGTTTTTTTAAGATCAAATTTGCGCTTTGCTTGACTCGTCAGTGGAAAATTGGAAAAGATGTTTGCCATTGGCCCTCACTTGGAGGATGCGTTGGTTTGTCTCTCTCAATAATGAAAAGAAAATGCATCTGCCGATGTGCATCCAGTTCCTTAAATGTTCCGCCCCTGACGGCAAAGTCTGCTATCTGGAAAGACAAGTCGAAAGTGTAAGAGAACTTGAAAACAGGGCAGAGGATGTAAACGAGGTCACGTCAACCGGACTGTGATGATGACAGTCGGGCACGAGGTGTGTTGGAGTGTGACTGTTGCTTTTGCGAAAAAAAAAAAAAAAAACAGCACTCAGAATTGTTGAGTTGATTCATGCGGAGGGGATTTTCGTGTGGCTTTCACATCCACTCAGAGCTATTTTTAGAACAGCGGCTGACCTCACGGCCGTTCTCAGCCCCTCGCTTCCAATGGGACGACGATCCTTACACAAATGCTAGCAGTCACACACACGCACACACTTGGCAACAACTGTGAAGGGGGGAGGGGAGGGGTGGGGGGGGCACAGCACTCATTATGTGGCATGTTGGGATGCAGTTAAATGGGGTCTCGTCCATGTGAGGTCACTTCGTCCTGCACCGCGCAGATGAAGTCAGCCAGCAGCAGCAGCAGCCGGCGAAGTTCATTAGTCAGCCACAAGTCAAAGTGCCTGCCGGCCCTTCGCACTTGATGAGCGCCTCGTCGTCTTTCTCGGTCCAACACGTTCATTAATGCCCGCACACACACACACACACACACACACTGCTAACACGTTTGGAGAAGCAGTGCGGGAGCTTTAAGGAGGCCGACGTTCCCCGGATTGTGTACTGGCAGTCAGTGGCGGTCTGTGCCCCTGGGATGGGTTACCATGGCGATGCATGTGACCCGCAGTCAAGGTTGTTGAGGCAAAGTGACAGGTGAGCTATGAGAAACGCAGGCGCGCGTGATGCGTTTATGACAGTCGGAATTTGGCCAATTGACCACTCTATCTCAATTCACAACTGCTTAAAGGCGCCCATGATGATGATGATGATGATGATGATGATGATGAACATCGGACAACTTACTCAACAGTGTGCTGTGCAGCCCAGTGAGAATGTGTGCCTTGGGCCATAGAATTCTAAGAGGGTATTTGATCATGTGAGCAGTGTTGACAGAATTACCCTTAAAAAGGAACTTAGTTACTTTACTGATAACTTATTTTTAAAAGTAACTTGGCTACTTTACTGATTGCTTAATTTTAAAAGTAACTAAGTTAGATTATAAGTTACTTTATTAGTTACGTTCAACAGACGCAGACAACACTGCTTAACCCAAAAATGACAGCTGATTTACCAAAGGTAATGTTTCATGATCGAGATTTTATTTAAAAAAAAAAAAAATAAATCAAGACATCCTTTTTGACATAATTATTTAAATATTGTTTTTATATTAATAAAATGAATATTTCTCGATTTCACTGAACATAAATTGTCTACTTGTTTTTATTTTAAAAAAATCTAGTCGTTCTACACTTCACTTAAATGCATTTATGCACAAATCTTTATTTGTAGTTAAGTGAATTCTTTCTTTTTTTAGCTCTACATTTTGAATTCCAAATGGTTTGAGAGATACCGCTGTACAAATGAAGTTCCAAAGTTTCATAAATCAGAGAATGATGGCACAGCACTCTGTTTTATGTCTTTTTGGTTTCTTTCAACCAAAAATGCGTTGGGGGGAAAAAAACAAATATTCAAGAAAAATATTATTGCTCAGTATTTATTGTTTTGATTTTCATTCTTGTTTACACTTCTTTGTATGACTGTAGTTTTTATGTATGAATCCCCTTTTTAGTGTATATAATCATTTTGGGTGTGTTTTTATCCTCTGTGAGTGTTTGTTCACATTAACGTTCAATAAAGCGTTCAAAAAAATGCTTTGCACTGGTTAAGAGGTACTTGGCTGAAAGAATATTTGACAACAGGCACATCCCTGAAAAAAGGATGAGAAGTGCTGGCCTTAATATTTTCATCTTCAGCTGTCACAAACTCAACATCGGGACGATACGTCCAGCTTGAATCCTCCCGTCACGATGAGATCGTTTCCTTTCATGACTTGAATGTTTCATAATGTGCAATTGTTTGTTGGTCAGTAAAAGGGTTGGTTTGACCTCCTTTCTTTTATTATTTGTTAACCAAGTGTTTTATTCTATGTGCAAACTGGCAACAATTTTGATACGGCTATTTTGGTCAATGACACTTGTCATCAATTTGCCAACTTTGTCTTGTTACAAAGTCACACACTTGATCCTTGAATATTAACTTTACTCAAATATGAGATCGTAACACCACATTAGATTACAAGTTACATGAAACGGTGGCGGTTACTGAGTAATGCGTTAGCGCCGTGACTGAACGTGACTTTTGGATGAATGTCTGTCTCCCGCCGTTTGCCAGGTGTAGCATCCAGAAGGAGTGTGCCCAGGGACTGTTGGCACGCGCGTGGATCACCATAGGCGACGGCCCTCACCAGTGTCCTTCCATGACCTTGACGCCGCCGGAGATCAGCATCGCCGCAGACATCAAGGTAGGCGCACGTTGGCTGACAGTCGGCGACTGCATGTCATGTGCGAGTATTATCAAATTGGGAAGATTATCATGGGAACAAAAGCTATTTAAAACTGCGCAAGCTGACACCTCATGCTGTGTATTAATAATCACAAAAGTTCAGGTCACTTCATATCAGACAGCGCTGGGTTTATTTGCTTTCTTTCTTTTATTGGCTGTGTGCATAATCAAGTGTAACGTCAGCATTTTTGACAAGTGAGAATTCTAATATTTTCTAATCCATCACATTGACATTGCTCAGCAATTGGGCAATTAGCGGCTGAGATGTGGCCTTTATAAAGGCGTGAAAATATTTAGCCGAGGGAATAATTGTTTCCAAATCCTTCCAACAGTGTTCAATGTCAGATGGTCGCCTGTCAGCGCAGGCTATTGTTGGAACATGACTTTAATATTTGAACTTTATTGCACCGCAGGATCCCATTTGTCACAATTGTACGCTTTCTGACAGCAGGCCTTCTAAACAAATCTATCGTGGGTGAAAATGATTAAACTTTGACCTCGTGACGCGAACGGCCCACTTGCGAATAATCAGATGAATGACGGCTAAGTTCCATTCAGTTGCTGTGGTCTCGACTTTGACACACTTGTGAACAGCAACACCTGCGCTTTGCTTTACGTAAGTCACACAAGGCCGACACACACGCGCACACAGACCATTTGGTCATGCTAACACTTGTACAACATAACAATCGAGGCTTCCATCTGAAACCTCCGACTTCAAACTACAATGTGGGAGACGAAATAAGAAATATTGAAATCTTAAATCCTTCTGTTTTATTCAAGACACCTGATTTACAATACCAAGGGCAGCCGTGGCCACGTGGTTAACTCATTCACTGCCATTGACGGCTATAGACGTCAAAAATTAATTTGAACTATTTTTATTAGTTTAACATTTTTCCCACTTTTGTTAACTCTTTGACTGCCAAAAACGTTAAATAACGTTTAGTAAAATTCTATGGAGGAGTGCCAAAGACGTTAAAAGACGTTTGTTTCAAAACAGAGGTGAAACTAACCATTTTCTATTGTTGATTACTGAAAAACGGAATAAGGTAGAAACAAACGTTTTTTTCTGATGAAAGATGAGAGTCCAATCTTTCATTTGGTAGTATGTGTGTTTCCATAGTCCAAACACATCATTTTCTGTGGACCTTGAAAGATCAGTAAAAATGCTTAAATCGGCTGGCACCCACGGCATCCCTTTTCTGAAAACGTCTGGCAGTCAAAGAGTTAACAAGAGTTTGAAAACCTACAATTTTTTTTATTGTATTAAAACAGATATGGGATTAATCGTGAGTTAACTAGTGAAGTCATGCGATTAATTACCATTAAAAATTGTAACCGCCTGACGCCTCTAATTTTTAAGAATCGTTTCTTAAAAAAAGAAAAGAAAAGTTTATTCATTTTAATTGTAATCTTTTTAAAGAAAAGATTATTAAAAATTAGGGGCATCAGGCGATTAAAATTTGTAATCATAATTAATCGCATGACTTCACTTGTTAACTCACGATTAATCACAAATTTTACATCTGTTCTAAATGTACCCCAAAAAATCTAGGTTTTCATACTCTTAACAAAAATGGAAAAAAAATGTTAAATAGAAATAGTTCAAATGAATTTTTTACATCTATAGCCGTCAATGGCAGCGAATGAGTTAAGAGTGGGCGGCCGGGTAGTTCGTAGCGGTTAGCATAGCATCTAGCTTGTTGCATTCGGTAGATAAAACCCTTTAATCGCCGCAAATAGTTTTAAATCGGGTGGGGGTCGCTGTCGCGGACATTGAGTTCATCATTCTCAGCAATTAGTCTTGTATTTGTCTTTATTCCTTTTATTAACAACTTTGAAGTTAGCACATGATGTTATATCTTTGCGGCTCTCTTCCTCGGTTGTCTTTGAAGTACGTTAGTATATGGGCGCGACCTAGTGTGCCACCAAGTGTTCAGACGGAAACGCTACAGTTTGTGTGGAACCCGGTTAAATGGGAGCTACTTGCTGTTGTATTGAATTTTAATTATTTGCACTTTGGGCGTGAAGGCCCTCGAGTCACACGCGAGAAAGCCAGAAAGCACCAGCTTGCTACGACTTGAAGTTGGTCTCAAATTGTTCTTATAATGGTCTAAAAAGTCTAAAATAGGTCTAAAATGTAACTTGGTGATTTCTGCAAGAACCCTGTGTGTGTGGAAAAATGCGTAATTGCTAATTTAGCATTTGTAAATAGCACGTCTAAAGGTCAGGTTTAAGCGCGAGACGGTGGGGAGGACTTTTCTGTGTAAACATTTTAGAGCTTGTGAACGATCGAAGGTCTGACTCTTGGCGCGTCACATGGAGGAGTCATGCCGTACCAAATATGAGCGTTCAACTCTGCAGTTCCTTGCGTCGGGGTCGTTTGAGCGCTCTGCGACAGCTGCCTGCTGTCGGCCTCCCCCAGAACACTTTTGTGCTTGCTCCGTCCAAAGTTTGAATCAGCATGAGTCCAAGTCACACAAACTCCAGAGCAGTTAAAACAAACAAAATCTGGCTTTTATTCCATTTCTAGCCTCCCTTAAAATATCGCAACATCTAAATTCTTTGTATAACTCAGTAATCTGTTTGTTTGTTTTCCACTCACACTTCCAATTCCTTCACTTGCATATTTTCCCACGCAGCGATTTTTGCAATGAATTGATGCGCATAATGACTCGACACAAGATGCGAGACAAGTCTGGAGTGAAAATAAATGGGAATGAGGGTGCGGGAAAGCTAATTTAGTTTGAGGTTTTCTCGGCTAAATCCGTCATGATACGCTTCAGCCAAATGTCGCGGAGAAAAGTGGAAACGGTGACACAAGCTAGCAGGCAGCAGCCGCGATGGCGACGACGCGTGTGTGCTGTTTTCACGGGAATTACCTGCCGCATAATCACAATGTGGCAATTAGCGGGCCGAGCATTTGCGCTGGAGGGATCCGTTCCAGTCCATAATTAGACGAGGCTGAGAGATGACGCGTCATTAATTGCTTCATTAGCCGCAGATTAGTCGGTTATGTGGGTCAGTCGGGCCGGGCGCTGTCCGCCGCACGCTAGCCCCACCGGAGCCGCAGGAAGTCCGACTCAAGGTTGTCTCCCCAAACAGGAAGCGGCAGGCAGGAAGTCAGGCCCTTCGCCAGGAAATGATCAATGCCACAGAACAATGGAGGCGCTCTAAACTAAAAGACACGTTAGCACATGTTTGCCAGTGCTTCTATTCGGGTTTGTCCAGATTTCGTCTCACACTTCCTCTCAGTCACCTGATTTAATTCCCACATTGAAATCACTTTGCTGTTTATCATGACATGTCTGTCATACCCCAAAAATTCAGCTTGCCATCTGTTTCATCATTGTTAACATATTTCTGATGAAGCCCCGCACCAACGTTCAGTCGGGTCCACTCATGCCAAGCCGTGTCTTTGTGCATTTACGCCGCAGGACGTTGGCATCCTCATCAACGGCATGGTTCCAGATCTGGTGGGCTTTCGGGTGGAGTGCCAATACGGGCCGGCTCTGTGGACGGCCGCCACCTTGCACCTGGGCCACGGCCCCGCTCAGATCCAGACGTGCCCCCTCCTCTCTCGGGAAAGCTACCGGCCCATCCTCCCGGGCACAGGTGAGCCGCGTGTCCATCCGTCTGTCCGTCCGTCTGCGTGCTTGCAGCCATTGCTGTCCTCGAACCGCTGGCACACACGTGAGGTTGTGGATTTAGATAACGCGGCACAACACAGCCTTTAAGCCGTCAATAACCTCCAGAATTGTTGGAATACAATCAGGTGTATACTTTCTAATTTTGTATCATTTTTTGTACCACTAGGACAGGGGTCTGCAACCTGTGGCCCTGGAGCTGCATGTGGCTCTTTACTCCCATTCCTCTGGCTTATATATATATATATATATATATATTGTATATATACTGTATATATATATATATATATACTGTATATGTATATATATATATATATACATATATTTATATATATATATATATATACATACATACTGTGTATATATGTATATATTCTGTGTATATATTACATATTTTTAGGTAAAATATTCTTTAAATCAATTAATGAGTAAATAAAAGATGAATAATTATATATTTAAAAAATGTCAGAGTTCTCAGAAAAAAAGAGAGATTTTTTTTTTTAAATACTAAAAATGTTCTAAAAGGAAGAGGAGAAGCAGAAACATTTGCATCATATGTCCATCAAATTGCCAAAAACGTCAGAGAATGGAATTTAAAAAAAAAAAAGAAGGCAGAAAAGAAAACGTTCAAAAAGTAACCATAAAAAATGTCCCAAAACAAAAGAAGAAATCCCGAAAATGACCATTAAATGTCCACAAAATCGCAAAATATGTCAGAAAGTTTATGGCAACAAAAGCTGGAGAAAATGTAAGTAAAATGTCCAAAAAAGGAAGAGAGACAGATTGTTACTATAATATGTCCATAAAATTGCCCAAAAAATGTCCGAAATTTGACTGAAAGGCAGAAAAGTCTAGAAATGTATAAAAAATACAACAACAACAAAACAGGTAGAAGAAAATGAATCTCTACGCATTGGATGCTGCTCTGATATTTTTGTGTTATGGTGCAACTCTAATTAGCTCTTATCATCTAACATCTTATCACAATGTTCAAATGATTTGCAGCTCCACGCAGATTTTGGTTATTTATTTGGCCTAAAATGGCTCTTTTGACAGGCAAGGTTGTTGACCGTCACTGGGGGAAACTCATGTGGGATTTCTTTCTTTGTTGACCAACTTAAACACTGACAGAGAATAGAGCAAATAAACATGCGATCTCTCAGCCCTTTGAATTTCCCTCTGATTGCAATGTATGATTATTATTGAGATTGTTTTTTTTTTTTTTTTTAAATATATTGTTTAGTACATGAGGAAGGTTGCTGGAGAATATTGAGTTTGTTTGCCTTCCTTTTGGCAGATCATCTGCCGGTGTCGGTGGCAATCAAAGTCAACGGCACATCTGTGGTGTCCGGAAGCTTCGTCATCTACGATTGTGGGCGGACTGGAGCAATAAACCCCAAAACTTCGTGAGTCACACCTCTGTTGTCATCCCACACTACTACACCATCTCCACACTACACAGCACGCTTACATACTTATACTTTGTACGTAGCTAGCGTTGTTTGTCAAAGGGAAATATTGATGGCACGTCCAAATATGGGCGAGTTCCTGTAGCCACCTTTTTGTCAGCTGCCAGTTTTTTTGCTCCTTCAACTTCACAAGTCAGATTCAAATTGTGTGTCTAGTTAATAGAGATAGACCGATATGGTTTTCTCAGGGCCGATACCGATTATTAGGAGTCAAGGACGCCGATAACCGATATTTGGAGCCGATATTCATTTTCACTAAAAGGGAATATATAGGCATCAAAATTTGAAAAACAAACAAACTCCAGCTCTTATTTTTGGGGGGAATTTTAAAGCACATGTTTATTGAATTATTTTTTAGAGTTCGTAAAATATTGGAGTTTACAAAAAAGTCGTTTTAAAAAGCTAACAAAAAGTTCCAGGGTCTCCCAGGGTCAGTAGCATGTTTTCAAAAGTTAAATAAAAACTTAAACAATTGTTTCCTAAAGTAAATAAAGTATTCCAAATGTCCAAAATACATGAAGTATTAAATTTTCTTAGTTTTAATTTCAAACAAAAACAGAAGGTGGAGAGAATCCCCAGGGTCAGCAGCATCTCTGAAATTTTTTATTATGAGTTCCCTGAAGTTAACACTTTTTTTTTTAAATGGATGTTTTATGGGCCATATGATTCTTCAAAATGGACTCTATCCCTACTGCTTAACTACGCATCCATTGAATGAAACGGTGAATTGACATGACAAAAAACGGCCAGTTGAACTCCTCTGTCCACTTTTTGGCAATCATGTCTCAAAAGAAGACATTTAAAGCGTGTCCAGTCCATGATAGTCCATCTCTACATAGTTGAGCTATGGAGGCACGGCGCCAAGACGCGTTCATTGGCCAGCTTTAGCTTGTAGCCCGGTCCAAATATTGTGACCATTACGAGGCTGCATGGGGAGAGTCGATACACATGTGTGACAATTGCAGATTATGCGGCTGCACTGGACGCCGCAGCGAATACACGGGATGTACAAGCGGCTTAGTCTCGCTACACAGCCCCCCCCCCCCCACCACCACCACCACCACCACCCCCCCACCCGCTTTGAAAGCTTCCCATGCGATTTATCCCACAATCACGTTCTCGCCTCGCATGTTGCACTTAACTTTACATTTCAAGAAGATCCATCCGGAAGGCTATTTTGTTTTTGCAAACTAGAAGCTCCTAAATGGCTCTGGAATAGCAATAACGTTAGATTAGCATCATTTCCTAATGGAGTTGCAGCCGCAAATGAACGTGATCCCGCCTGCCCGGCTGGCCGTCCCTTGTTGGAGGTGAGCTCCTCTCCAATTTGCCCCCCCCCACACACACACACACTCCGTCCCTGCTTTTCAGCTAAATGGTGTTGTCACGTTCCCTTGCGGGGCTTCTGTTCCCTTCGGCTGGCTCAAGGTTTCCCGGCGCAGGATCAAACGTACGATTAATATGCTGTAACGCTAAGCCAAAGGAAATTGGATATGTACGTCTGGCCGCTCAGGCTGATGTTTGTTTTTGTCACAAAGAGGCTTTTCTCCTATCTGGAGGCCGTCCAGCTGGCTTCCGCCCACATGTGGGACCTTGTCGAGGATCCGCGTTTTATCTGATGGGCGCGTTTGAGGCTCGCTGGGCCGTCGCCGCCGTCGACGACTGCTGGCTGTCAGATGACGAGCGTTTTTATTTTTGCTCGGCGGAGAAGGCGCGAAGGTGCGAAGGCGGCGGTCGCAGGTGGATGCGCGCGAGCCTTTCCCCAATTTGCGCGCGTGTGAAATGAGACGGCGGTTTGCAGCGGAGGTGATAATGAGCCGAGCGCCGCTCTCGCAGGATGAGCGGCGACTTGCAAAGCGCCGAGCTTCTCGCTTCGATCACATTTTAATCACTTCAAGCTGTTTTTTTTTTTTTTTTAAATAATCCCTAAAGAAATTCTTGTGACCCACTTCTCGCCACTTTGTGTAGACGTCACTTTCGTTAATGTCCTTGATTTGGATTCCAGATCTCCAAATAATGTTCATGCAAATCGGGAAGTTGCACTCTTTCAGCGTTTGCATTTGTACAATGCAAAATCCCGCCTTTGTGATTTCAACAATCATCTGCTAATCATTGAGACGTTCCTCATCTACTTCTTGCATCTGGTATCACATTTCAATTCCACTTTCATCCCCCCCCCCCCCCCCCCCCCCGTTGGGCGCAAAGAAAACCGCCACAAAGACACTGAGACTGTCAAGAAATGGTAGCTAACACACACACACTCACACGCACGCACACACACGCACATACACATAATCACCCACATACAAAATAAATAAAAACAAATAAATAAATAAAAAAAGAAAAAAGAGAGAGCAATGATGATGACATGTCAAATTGGTAAAATTACCGAATGAACTCTCCCAATTTTTAAAAAGAAAAAATAGAAATGGTAACTAGCCAATGGAGTGCCTCTATATTGTGCTTTAGTTGGCCATACAGGCTTCAAAGTCACCCCTCACACACGAAAGCAACTTTTCCGCTATCTCGCTCTCATCTGGGCAACTTTTAGTTTCAAAGAAAGCATGTGGTGTGTTTTTCTAGCATCGCTGGTTAATTTGTGCATCACGGTTGCGATGCTTCTGTTAAGGTCGCTCGCGTATCTTCAGTACAAACAGTGGACAGATGTTGTCGTAAAAAGACATTACCGGCAAATGTTTCAACCTCAAGGCCTGTGCTTCAGTCATGAAATAGCAGGTGTGTGAATGTGTATGCATGTTGTGCGTGCGTGCGTGTCCTCTCCCATCTCTTCAAAGTGGACTTAATGGTAACCAGAGCACAACATTCCACCAACCAACCAACCCGACAAGGACAATCACCCAACGTGAACCCCCCCCCCCCCCTTTATATCTCTCAGTCACTCACGCACGCACACGCACACACACACGCACTCTCTCTCGCTTCCCTTAAGCAAACACATTGGCTGTTTTGCTTGCGTCTCGGGTTTTGGCACCTCTTTATTGTTTCCCACTTTCTGGTGCGGTGGCGTCTGCGCTCTCCTCGCCTCGGCTGCTCTTTGTCCCCGTGAAAGCGATCTTTTCTGCCAAACATACTTGCCTCTGACAGAGACGTGATTGAGGATGTGTGTTTAACCGCTGTGTCCACTGAGAGGGCCTGAGAGTGCAGGTCGGCTTGTGTTTTTAGTGTGTGCCGTGTATGCGCGCGACCGGGGGGGTCGGGGGTGGTGTGCAGTATTGTAAGGGGTTTAACTTTTAGTGTTGGGCCAAAAGTGAGCTCTAAGGAAATCTTCATGTTGATGATGATGTGTACTTACTGTACACATTCTAGACAAATATATCCAGTACTAACCTTTAAACTTGTGGTCAATTATGTGCGTCCAACTCGAAGAACCTTGTTGGTCAGGCCCACCAAACACGTTTGGGATCAGCGCTGAGTTGGTGACCTCACAAATGTTCTTCTGGATGAAAAAACTCGGACATCCTGTCCAAAGTCTTCCCAAAAGACCGAAAGCTCGTCTGCTCCGGATTTTCACTGCCTGGAGTTGCGGTCATCACATGGTCATGACTTTTGTCTATCTAGTGTATGGATGGGCAACCGGCAGCCTGCGACCACATTCTGAGTGGCCCCTTGATTAATTAAAAATAAAAAAAATAAAAAAATTAATACTTTTTTTTTTGAGAGGAACCAGTTGAGGTGGCTCGGGCATCTGGTTCGGATGCCTCCTGGACGCCTCCCTGGGGAGGTGTTCCGGGCATGTCCTACCGGCGGGAGGCCCCGGGGACGACCCAGGACACGTTAGAGAGACTATGTCTCTCGGCTGTCCTGGGAACACCTTGGGGTCCCGTCGGAGGAGCTGGCTGAAGTGGCTGGGGAGATCGAAGTCTGGGCTTCCCTGCTAAAGCTGCTGCCCCCGCGACCCGACCCCGGATAAGCGGAAGAAGGCGGACGGACGGACTTTTTTTTTTTTTTTTTTTTTACATACCCCCAGAAATTCTTAAAAGAACGCTGATAAACCATCAATATACGTTTTGCCCGACAAACTGAGTGAAATTTGGTGGTGGTGGATGAATCTTGTTTAAAAAAATAAAAATATTGAAAAAAATATACAAATTCGCGAGTATTGTCAACTGTAATTTTATGTTGTAATATCGCCATTCACCACTAGATGGCAGACATGACTTAGTTGCACATACAATCAGTCTTAAGGCCTAAATACAGCAATCCAACGTCGGCCAAATGTGACCGAAGGCCTAC
Source organism: Vanacampus margaritifer (assembly GCF_051991255.1). NCBI lineage: Eukaryota > Metazoa > Chordata > Actinopteri > Syngnathiformes > Syngnathidae > Vanacampus > Vanacampus margaritifer. The sequence goes on from NC_135432.1 coordinate 10,588,920, forward strand.
CCAGACCCAGACGTCGGCACGTCACGTAGAAAAATGACGTAAATACACACCGCGCCCACCCCGACTATTACGTACCTTCAGCGCATGCGCGAGAAGTAATTCCCCTCCATGCCATCAGTGGCGGTAGTCATTATTCCTAAAGGCAACCGTAAACCTCTTTACGGGGGCGGGATATAAAAACGTAAACAATGCATACCGGCTACTTTTTTTCTCTCACGATGTCCTCCCACGTCAATGAAACCCTCCGGCTTTTTGCACAGTATCGTATTTAAAATGAAATCCTACCTGCTATGTCCAGCCGCGTCCCCCATGTCATGCCATAGTTTAGCTTTCACACCTTTGTCAGCATAACCTTTTTTTTTTTTTTCTGGAGAGCTCAGTATTGTTCATTCGGTAATTTTACCGATTTGACATGTCATCATCATTGCTCTTTTTTTTATTTTTTATTTTTAAATATATATATATTTTGTATGTGGGTGAGTATGTGTATGTGCGTGCGTGCGTGTGAGTGTGTGTGCATTCATTAGTTCACCTAAAACCTATTAAAAAATCCCATACCGTTCACCTAAACCGAACACTGTCAGCATAACCTTTAATGGTAATATCATACAAAGAGACATACAAAGTCATCTTCCCGATGTCCAAAAAGATATTGTATGTTCAAATGCGGAGGGTACAGCAGGGTGAAAAAAAAAAATGGTCCAGGCTTTCCATCAGTACTGTTTATCCGCGTTCGTCACTTCCTCTCCTTGCTCCGTGCACTGATTCGCTAGCTAACAGCCAATCACAGTGATCAAATGCCCCGACGACCATTCAACATGTCGAATTTTCTGAAAACACCCGCAACCCAAACCAACTCGATCCGACTTTACGACAGTCATTTATGCACTACATTGTTGGAATTTAGATGTTTCTGGGGTTGGTGAAGGACTCGGTGGCCCGGTGGGTGGTGTCTGATTGGTGCTGGATTTCACTTTCCTTTCTTTTCTTTGGTCCTTCCTCGGGTCTCCTGACGGCCTCACGACTCTGGCTGGAAGTGTTCGGTTTAGGTGAACGGTATGGGATTTTTTTAAAATAGGTTTTAGGTGAACTAATGAATGCACACACACACTCACACGCACGCATGCACATACAAAAAAAAAAAAAATAATAAAAAAATAAAAAATAAAATAATTTATGCACTGATCAGACGGCCCTACGCTGTCAGACTCCCGACGTTGGATTGGCCTTTATACTACTACAACTAGAGTAGGATTTGGATATGAAGGACAAACGTGCACGTCAACAATATTAGAATTTGGAGTGAGATGATTTTTGTGAAGAAGAATGCAGAAAATGAGTTGTTGGACTTCATGTTGGTTTGCTGTTTAGCAGTTTTGTGCCGTCCATATATGATCATTCTTATGTACTGGTGAAAAAAAGAAAAGACAAAAATGACAATATATGGTTATTTTTCGTTTGCCTTCTTTGTTGTTGGCTTACGTGCATCTTTTCTACACGCGTGGAAAAATGTATTAACTCTTTGGCTGCCAAAAACGTTAAATAACGTTTAGTAAAATCCTATGGAGGAGTGCCAAAGACGTTAAAATACGTTTTTTTTTCAGAACAGAGGTGAAACTAACCATTTTCTATTGTTGATTACTGAAAAATGTAATAAGGTAGAAACAAACTTTTTGTTCTGATGAAAGATGAGAGTCCAATCTTTCATTTGGTAGTATGTGTGTTTCCATAGTCCAAACACATAATTTTCTGTGGACCTTGAAAGATCAGTCAAAAATGCTTAAATCGGCTGGCACCCACGGCATCCCTTTTCTGAAAACGTCTGGCAGTCAAAGAGTTATGAAACATGAAATATATTAAAAGCACGTATTTTGTACATATGCATCTATTTTGTAAAAAATAGCATTTTTGTCATCCATCTGGTTTGGAAGTGTGCGGTCCTAAGTGGCCCCGAGTAGCACCGGTGAAAAATGATATGCCTGTCCGGCTTTTAAGTTGCCCATTCATGATCTAGTGCGCACGTGTGTTGTTTTGTGTGTACGTGTTGCACCGTATGTGTTCTTGTCGGACACAAAGGGGAAAAACAGACAAGTTGCAGCTGATAAGAGCCTAAGAGGGCCGCCTGCCTCTAATCAATCACACACATACGCACACGCACAAAAACGGACATTTTTCGATTACATGTTGTCAGTCCACCCCTGACACACGTGCACACTCGCTTCAGTCCTTCCAATTTGAAAGCTTGCGAGAGTGTCGCTATTACCGGAGGCGCTATCGTTCCTGCTGTGGGACATCTGTCTCTTCCTGGAGGCAAAACTCACACACTCCGTTCCCGGAAACACACGCACGCACACACACCACAACGGGGAGTGAGACGCACACTTGTCAGAAAGCCAATCAAACACCAAGCAGCGGCTTTCTTACATTTGAGGTGATGATAGGAAAGCTTCGCACAAACGTTAATAGTCTGGCATATTTTCAGTGTTTTCTCCACTCCAATAGAAGGCGTGTCTAATCATCACCATGTGTGTCAGCCACTGGAAAAAACAAATGTCTTGTTCCCAAATGGATGCCTCCCACTTCCCCCCCACCCCAGGTGGAAAGACTAAGATATTGGGCCCTGTCCATATAGAAATATAATGAGGCTGCTTTTGTCCTGATTTTGGACGACAAACGCCAGAGTATCTCGTGTCTTGTAAGGCCTGGTACACACATAAAAATAATTGGGCTGTTTTTGTCCCTTCCTGACCAATGATGTCAAACGACTACCTTATGTCTTCTAAATGCTTCTATAGACCAATTCGACGTCGGGAGTCGGAAAGTGTCCGGGCGTCAGTATGCGGCGTCCCATTAATGTATAAAGCAGCATCGTAATATCGGAGGCGTTGTCTGGGGTTGTCCGGGGGACGTTTTCGGCGGGTTCAACATGTTAAATCAACGTCAGACCATCGTGACATTTAATCACTCTGATTGGTTGTAAGCTAGCAAATCAGAGCACGGAGAAAGAGCAGTAACCAACAAATGCTGATAAACAGTACGCGATGGAAAGCCTTTACAATTTTGCCACCCTCCACATTTGGATGTCATTTTAACCCTGGAGTACCCAAGAACCCTTTTCTTCTTTGGAAAATTATGAATTATACATTAAATGACTGCTATAAGTTCACTGAACACCAAAACACAATTTTACCATCTGATGGTTTGCTGAGAAGATGGTTTTGTTTGGATTGATTTCCAGCTCAACAAAACAGCATGTTGCCAGCCATCTTGTCACCACCACTCTGGCTCATGTAAGTGCAATATTCATCCCCTAGATGGCCCCATGCAGGGGTCAGAAGTGGCACTCTGGACTTTTGAAGTTAAATTTGTAAAAAAAAAAAAAAAGTCTGTTATTTGAGTAGCAGAATTTATAGGGGCCAAATTTGACCCTGTGGGTTCTCTAGGGTTTTAATGTCTGTCTGGACAGAAAATGGAGAAGATGAATTTATCATTGTGGTTCAAGAGAGACCGGCATGGTACTACATTGCCGTGAAAGCGTATGTCGCTAGAGTGATGAAAGCCAAACTATGCCAAGACATGGAGACACAACTGGATATATACGGGTAGGATATACTTTAATATTCCGTACACAATACTCTATAAAGAGCCCGAGACTGTGCTTCACGTGGGAGTACGTCTTGAGTGAAACCGATAGTGGTATGCCTTGTTTACATTTTTAGATCTCACCCCAGTAAAGAGCTTTCCGGTTGCAATTTTCCAACCATGAGGAATAGTTACGATCGCCGATGATGGTATTGAGGGGTAGGCCTCCATCACATTGGCCGACGCCAATTTGGTGTGTCATGGCCTTAAGATATTGTCCTATAAGATGATTTTTCTGTTTCAAGTGTGTTAAGAGTGTGTTTGTCCCGATAATCGAGTCCAAAGTTGGTTGGGCCAGCAGTCTTGAATATGAAACGTGTTCAATATTTTCAAGCTAAATTTTCATGTGACTGCTCTCAATTAGTTTGACTGTGTAGTGCCCTAACAGGCGGACAAGAATGCAGCTGTCAATTAAATATGTCATACCCGATGTCGGTTGTTTTTTTTGGTACATTATAAAAGTAGGTTCCCCTGACAGGAGGAAGTATTGTCCAAAGCAAGTCTTATATTTGCTTCCGGTCCTTTTTTGTAAATGTTCGGGTAACATCAGCGCACTATCTGGGAGTTTTTGTTATTCTACGTTTTCGAGAGATCTCGTCTGATAGCACAAGATTTCTGCCTTGGAGGATTTAGTTTCGAGATAAATGGCGGGACATAAATTTACTGTGTGTTATGCTCTGTGTTGAGATTATTAGAGTAGACCACACACAATAAGACTGTTAAATGTCTGAAGTAGGTTCTGTTGTAGATAAACAATCTTTTTAAGATTTGAAAAATCCTTCTGTGTGTACCAATCCCTTGTATTGAATTGAAGGTGAAGGATGATCACAAAAGTAACATTTGACATCTGACCTCTCCTCTGCTACACCCGCTTTATCTTGTGTGGGCCAAAATTCAAAATGAAAGAACTGATCGTTGCCTCAGCATGAGTGGGACCTTAGAAAGAAAAGCGTCAACGGAATTTCTTGCGAGGGATGGCCCACAGAGTTTACAAAATACACAAGCTTGCAGATCATTTCCACTGCGAAAGCTTGCGTTGGGGTGCGTTTAGATGCATGATCGCGATGTGAACCTCAATTAAAAAGATCTGGTACACACTCCCATATAAAATCTTTTTTTTTTTACTTGTTTGATAGTTAATGTTTTCCATATAGCAGTGCTTTGTTTTGTTCACATTGACCTTCTGCCCGAGGGTTTTGTAACTGTGGAATGAAAGCTGTGACTAATCTTCACTTCCCCTTTTTTTTTTTTCCAACCCGTTTGCAAGCGAGCACATTTTGTGCAACAAATGATAGGAGGACTGAATGAGGGACTGCAATTTTGCTCGTTGCGCATACACGCTTGACCTTGACCTTTGACCCTGTGCTTGTGTCCATCAGCTGCGTCAGTTGCTTGAGTACCAAGTGGAAGTGCTACTGGGACCAAGTGAAGCACCAGTGTGTCGCCACTAAAGATGAGACAACGCACAACCTTCTAGAGGTAAGACACACCTTCCGCCTTGAGGATCTCGGAATATCAAGCTAGCCAACTAGTAGTTGAGTATTATTGTCTTAACAGTGGAAATGATTGTTATATTTTCGTATAATGTCACCAAGAGGAAGCATTAAGTTGCGAGACAAGAGGGGCCATGTACTGATCCCTGCGGGACTCCACAGGTGACATTACAATACCCAGAGGTCACATTGCCATGTATTACACGTTGTGTCATCTCTGATAGAAAAAAATATAAACCTAGAAAGTGCTGAGCTTGTAATAACACACTTTTCGAGGCATTCCAGTAGTATTGTATGATCGATGGTGTCAAAGGGAGCGCTGAGATCGAGTGATTATTGATGAGGTGTCGGAATCCATAGCTAGTAAAAGGTCATTAGTCACCTCCTTTGCAAGGGCTTTTTCAGTAGACTGGTCGTCCCTGAATGTGGACTGAAAAAAAAAAAATCTATTCCTAGCAGCCACGTAATCATTAAGATGTTGTGCTACAACTTAAAAAAAATAAAATAAAATTATGATAAATGGGAGATTTGACACCGGCCTATAATCACAGAGACTCAGGGTTGAGGTTGGGTTGAATAACATTTGTCTTGAAAGCTGCAGGTGAAGTGCCAGAGAAGATTGATAAATACAGAATGTTTAAGATGGAAGGTCTTAAAATGAGAAAGAGTGATTTAACGAGTTTAAGAGGGCCAAGCACGCATGTTGCCTGTGTAAGACTTTCAACGGATACTTTATGAAGATGAGAGTACCAGCAGTCAAACAAGTACAGTATCCAGGTCTTAATGTCCATATTTCATCAGTAATTGCAGGATTTGACCGGGATTTACGCAGCGTGTTCTTAATCTCGCTACTAATGATCTGAATCTTTTGAGTAAAAAAAAATGCATGGAATAGTGATGTAAAAGTGTTCAGCTATTGGAGGTCGGCTGCTGTTATGTGAGCTTTACGATTGCTGAATAAGTATTTCAATTGGGCCAATTTAAGAAGGCAATGAAGCAATTGCCAAAGATAGCGGCTCAGAGAGCGCAGTAGCATTTGAAAAACTAATATTACGGCTACTTTCGCTTTGGTTGTGGTCAAGATGATGGCAACGAACCATTTTATGAAGTCATGGTCAGACATAGCACGAGTAGACGCGGATACCAAAACATTTGAGGTTGCGAGGCCCTGATTTAGTACCAAATGTAAAGTATTACCATTATTGTAGTTTGCTTTATTTATTATCTGCACAAAACTGAAAGTAGCAATTATTGTCTGGAACGCCGCGGTGAGCGGTTCCGACGGGGAATTCGTATGAATGTTGAAGTCAGCTGTAATTCATATATTATCTGCATGAGTCACCAAGTCAGCCACAAGTTCAGGAAATATCATCCTCATCTAAATTGTCAGAGTAAGGGCCAGGAGGACGGTAAATAACTTGCAAGATAAAACGGCAGCGAGGCTGTAGATAACGAGAACCTCAAATATGTTATTTCATTTTTTTTTGTTTTGTTTGAGAGTCGTTTCGGAAATAAGTTTGACAGCCTTTAATAAGAGGATGCGCAACATGTGAACTCACAAAGATTACGCCTGATTTAGTTAAAATGCAAATCATATAAAGATTATGGTCTATGATGCGGTCATTAAATTACAAGGCTTTATAGGAGAATGATTTAATATTTACAAGACCGATTTTCAATAAAATTGGATGATCGGTTGTATTTGCCCTCACAAGATTCTTCCTAGTTGTAATATTAATGAGATTGTGTCGTCTGGGTCCTGTATTGTATTTTGAGTGACTAAAGTTGCAACAGGAGGTTATTATAGGAATTCGGTAGTTCTTTGTTAGCTCGCATTAGGAGCGAACACCTTGTCATCGATAGGACCGACCAAGGAAGAATGCTTCAACTCGTCACATTGTTCAGCCTTAGTAAAAATCTTATAGTATAGATTACAGCAATAGGTAGTGGATCGTATATAAAGTTCTAATCTACATTGAAAGCTATGTCTGTTATAAGAGCCTAGCAAAGTGCTAGCATGCTAGGCTATTCGGTAGTTATTTGTTAGCTCGCATTAGGAGCGAACACCTTGTCATCGATAGGACCGACCAAGGAAGAATGCTTCAACTCGTCACATTGTTCAGCCTTAGTAAAAATCTTATTGTATAGATTACAGCAATAGGTAGTGGATCGTATGTAAAGTTCTAATCTACATTGAAAGCTATGTCTGTTATAAGAGCCTAGCAAAGTGCTAGCGTGCTAGGCTATTCGGTAGTTATTTGTTAGCTCGCATTAGGAGCGAACACCTTGTCATCGATAGGACCGACCAAGGAAGAATGCTTCAACTCGTCACATTGTTTAGCCTTAGTAAAAATCTTATAGTATAGATTACAGCCAATAGATAGTGTCTCGTATGTAAAGATCTAATCTACATTGAAAGCTATGTCTGTTGTAAGAGCCTAGCATAGCGCTAGCGTGCTAGCCTTATCTTATCTTACAGGCTCACTAATCACCCGTAACCCAGCCTGCTTTAGTCTTGGCTGTCATGGAAGGCTCAAACAGTAATCATTATTTGTAGAACTAGTGATGCTGCCTTCCCAGTTAAAATGAAGGCCGTCCAACCTCAGCAGGTTGGATCGACCCCAGAAGGAGGGCCAATTATCTACCATGTGCAATCCCTGCTTACTACAAAAAAATAGCCAGCCACCGGTTAAGCCAGGATGTGATCAATCTTGGCAGCCACTTAATAATCGAGAGTTTCTGAGTTTGTGCTGTGTCTCTCGAAATTGATCATGTGAGCAAGACATTTTGGACGTCGGATGGGTCCAAATTGAGGACGAATACATGAAACAACATTCCATCTAGTCTAGTTCAGGAGGTCTTGAAGACTCTGGTGACCTGATGGTCAAATTGCTCACGGTCTTTAGGTTTGGAAGGTTTTTAACATTTACCGTTTGGTTTCGGATCACAAAACCCTTTGGAAAAGAGAAGGGATCTGTTTCGGTTCAACACGTGAAGTAAATAAGATTTCATTGTGAGTTCGGGAGAGCAAATGGCAAATTGCTTGCCATATGTGCTGGCCGCTTTATTATGAAGGAATCGCAAGGGTTTTCCCCCCCCTTTTAACTTTTCAAATTGTAGTCATTTTTAAAAATGATGTAGCGGTCCGGGGGTAAGGGTATTTTCCATTCGGCTGAGTCCGCCTTAAGGTCCAGCGGGCCTGTTATTCCAATCCCTCAACATCTTTCTATTTGAGGCCATTGTTGTTGAGACTTTTCCCTCTCATTTCCTCCTCCTCCTCCAGAAAAACAGGACAAGTATTTTGGTTGGCGGATGTGTGCAGCCCAACTATTGTCTTTCCTAACTGCCGTATGTCACTTCCTGTCCCTCCGCCTTACCACAGAACGCCGCTTCCTGTCCCAGGCTGCTCGCCGCAGAGGTTCCTCCGTCGCCGTCGGGGGCGGCCCAGGACTTGGCCGTATCCCTGAGTAACGTCCAGGAGGTAGCTCGCTCACACGCACACACATGTTCTGACATTCCAGCTGGATTTTTGCCAACATACATGTTGTGAACATGGCTGGAATAAAACAGAAGCAGATGTTGTATTCGCCTCAAGCCGAGTGTGGCACGGATGAACCTTTTTGCTCAGCGAGATAACAAAACATGCAGCAAGATGATGTTTACGTTTGAGAACACAGAAACAACCAGGAGCATTTTGCTCATTTCGCTCACCACTTGCTCGTCAGCACACCCGGCCAGACTCCTATTGTTAATCCTAATCCTAATCTGAATGTTGTCATTTTCACTGATAAAGACTCGAAGCTCTCATAATGTTGGCAGACAAATTACCAGGCATGGTCGGCCCCTTGTCTAACCTGGCTGGCCTTTTTGAGTCCTTTTCTTGGGGTGTTGCTATGGTGACAGATTTGCAGCCATGAATAAGTGTCCACACACATACGCACGCGCACACACACACGCACACACATTTCGACAGATCTTGAATAAAAGTGAAACACGTTCACACGCCTGTTAGGTTTCATGACGGACGTTTTCATCGAATCAACACTGCGGTGAATTTGTGTCACTTTCGTTGTGTCTCTGCGGCGCAGGCATCGCCAAATTGCTGATGCTTCTGGAGTTTGTGGGAGTGAAATTGGATTCGGTTCTCACAGGGAGGCACGGCGGGGGTGGGGTGACCCTTGGAGACATTTAAATAAACTGTGATAAACATTCTCACTGATACTCTTAGCAACACGTTTGGCCATTTCAGATAGCAGATAATGATTTTCTGGGGCAATCTGGTGGCAAAAGCCATACAAATTCCTTGCGGACATGCCGATCGGACGAGGTTCGAAGCGCCCGGATCTCTCAACTTGACATGCTTGAGATCTGGCATTCATTTGAAAACCAATCCGTACGCAGCCAGACGACTCGCTGAGGTGTACGAGTCCAGATGTGTATGAATATCAATTGACAATGGAGCCCGTCGGCTCCTGTCAGGACCAATTACGGGCTGCTCGTCATCAAACTTGCTTGGAAGAAACTTTGCTTCAGGACGCTGCGGCGTGATGCCATAACGCCGGGCGTTTTTCAAAAATCATATTTCCAAATATATTGTTGTTCATATGCCAACGTTGTATATTGAAAGCGTTCGCCATCCATTTGTCAGCAAGTTGAGCATTAGGCTCTTCATTATTTCAGTCGTTTTGTTTGCGGTGGGCAGCACGGTGTACACGTGGTTAGCACATCTACATCACAGCTTTGAGGTTGCAGGTTCGAACCCGGGTTTGCATGTCTTCCCCATGCTTAGGTGGGTTTTCACCGGGTAACCTGTCTTCCTCCCACATTCCCAAAAATTACATGGGAACTTCATTTTAAAAAACAAACTAGTTCTTAGGTGCGAATGGTGATTTGTCTCTGTTTGTCCAACTGCGATTGGCTGGCGACCAATCCAGGGTGTAGCAACATGGCCGTGAGAAAATAGATGGATGGATATTTGGTGGTGTGCTTGACCACATGTTTCCAAAATTGCTTCTTGGCCGCTCTGCTTCAAGGTGAGTGCTTTTCATTCCAGGGGGAGGAGCTGGAGTGCGACTTTGGGACCGAGCAGCGCTACCAAGCCACGTGGCTGAACAGCTCAACTGTCAAGTGCAGTGGGGTGACAGTAAGTGCAGACATTTGCGCAACAAAAGCACTTTAGCTCTGGCCCGTTTTGGTTGATGTCACGTTGGTTGCAATGCGGATGTTGCTAACTGTTGCTAGCTGTTGCTAACGGTTGCTAACTGCCTTTGTGTCCGTGCAGTTGTCCACCAATCAGAAAAATCACATTTTCCAGCTGAACCTGAGGAGGAGAGGCCACCTCAGCGAGGGCACTTTTGTGGACAGCCCCCAGCCTATCAAAGGTAGGACAGCATGATCATCATTACCTTCTCAAAGAAAAACAACCTCTTCCTCAAGGAGGTTCAGCCTAATTACAGACTTTCAAGCTGCCGCCTCTGCTCCCATTTCACCTGGGCAAAAACAATGTGTGCTGAGATTGCACAATGTTTTTTTTGTGGTTATTTTTAACGGAAGAAAAATGTGTCTCGGCTCTCAGAGACAAACCGCATTAGGCTGCCATTCACTTATAATGATAGTACTTTGCGTATTACAACACATAATCTGACAAGCACTCATTTGCTGTCATTTCATGTTCAGCCGCTGCCTAATTACACATAATGATTGCCGTAAATAGATGTCATTGTGGAAAAGTGTCGAACCCTTTGGCGATCTTATAGAGTTGCAAGTCCACTTGGATCACCATGACAACAGAACCAGGATGTGAAGTTGTGTTGAATTTGGCGTGCCGTCAGTGCTGAAGTTACAAGCCAGGCCGTCCAGATGTGCGTCTCGCACACGGGCCGTGTGAAAGCACAGCTCAGGCCGGCCGGCGCCAGATTTTGTACGTTTTACTAACATGACGAGTCCACTGAGTCATCACAAGTCCAACAAAGACAACAAACAAACGCAACTTAATGGAACGCATGCAAACCTGATGTGGGACAATACAGCAGCTTTCTGAATGAAGGTTTGAGGGGAACACAAAGTGCATCAACAAACATACTAAAGCAATACAGTATACCATTGTTTGGTCCAATTAAGGGTGGCATGGCTCAGTGGTAGAGTAGTATTCTCCCGACACGGTGAGGTTGTGGGTTCGATCCCATGCCACTGTGACCACTTCGAAGTATCCTTGAGCAAGATACTAAACCCCCATTTGCTCCTGTTGCTGCGTCATCAGTAGGTGAATCAGTAGTCAAATATAAAACGCTTTGAGGGCCTTGTAAGAAGCACTTGTAAAATGAAGTAGCATTTAAAAGCTCTGATGTGATTGGGACTTGTCACGTAGATCCTCTCTGGCAGGAAATTCATATTCATAAATTCAACTTTAAAGTCACCCGTGATTAATATATTATCTTTTGGGGTCACCAAGTCTGCAACAAATTTAGAAAATTCATCTGCCAGCATAAGGGCCAGCGGGACGACAGCTCAAACGGCAAACGGTGCTACAGATTGCATAGCGACAACCTCAAATGTTTTCAAGTCATTGTAGAGAACTTCTTGAGAAGACGCGGAACATGTGAACTCACAAGGTTTTGGAGGTGATGTCTCATTTAATGGCAAAAATCTCATTTGGTTTTAACCAAAGTCTCGCCAAGCCCAGTAAATTAAAAAAATCTGAAAATGAGATCAGATCATTAACAGATCGCATTTTCGATTTTCATTCAAGCTGGCTGATCGATGCTGTTATAGTATTCCTAGTCATATTCATAAGAATACATCTTGGAGAGCCCTTGTTGTGTTTGTGTAATGGCCTGGTGCGAGACAAATACTGGTAGATCGAGTATTTGCCGACTTCCGGGAACGAAAGGCATGTCGTCGCTTAGACGAACCGTTGAAGAACTTATCACGCGCTTCCTCTCGCATCTTACTCTCACCATAGGATGAAAAGAGAAATTTGACATGTAAGCCTTGATGTACCTTCCTTCCAGTGGAGGTGTACAACTGCGGCGTGGGCAGCGCCGACTGCTCGCAGTGCTGGGGTCGCGAAGACCAGGGCCACCTTTGCGGCTGGTGTGAAAACAGCTGCCGACTGAGGGACGACTGTCAGCCCATCAAACATCAATGTCCGGCGCCGGAGATCCTCAAGGTAAGATCACGCTCGACTACAAACGCTAGCATTCAAGGACCCCTTTGTTGGCCCCGGGCCAGACGATGACGTCACGTAAGAGTCCGTCACGGGCTACCGTCCGGTGTCAGCTGCTCAAACAATGTTTGGAGGGCTTTCATCAATGAAGCGTCTGATGGTGCTAACGCTCCGATTGGCCGCTGTCCCTGGGGGAGGTTTTGCATTCACTCAGCAGAGCGCCTTCTACATCTGTGACCCCAGTTTGGACAAGCGGCGTGAGGTTGTTTGTGTAGGAAAGAATTCAAACGCTTCATATGGATCCTGATGTATCGTGGCTGCTTTTGTTCCGTATACGGATTATGGCACCCGTACAGTCGTTATCATTGGCAAGAGCTTTGGCAGTAATATTTGACTGTGTAACAGAGAAATACATGCTGCTGCGCCGTTTAGATTCCAGGCCAAGGCTGGTTCCGAACCTGGATGGAAAAAAAAAACGTGTGTTGTGTCATGAAGGGCATCATGCGTAAATTAAAAAAAAAAGTGCCAAGCAAACACGCAAGTGATAAAAGCTGTAATGTTATCTCATGTGTTACTCTGCGATTCCAACTTTGGCCAGAGCGCAATCAAAAACAGCTGGCCAATGACAACGCATGACGGGCAATTTACAGACACCTTTCAGTATAGTTGTTGATGTTGACATTTTTGGCAAGGTGGACTAGTGGATAGCACATCCGCTTCACAGTACTAAGGTTGGTAGTTAGAATCCGGGCTCCAGGCTTCCTGTGTTGCTTGCCATTCTCATGTGGCTTTTCTACGGGTACTCCGTGTCACGGTGCCGAGTTGACTCTGTCACGAGTGCGGAGTGGAGGACCCAAATGCAGGGAGGCAGGAGAACCACGGCAGGAATGCAGGTTATACTGAACATAATTTATTTTACAAAAACACTAACAGGGGTACTGGTTAGCTTTAAATAAACAAAGATCTGAAAAGATCCGAAATCAAAGTAACAAACAGAACACCCACAAGGACTGACCAAAACCAGGGAACTAAATACACACACACTAACGAGACAACAAGACACACCTGGGGCAAGACACAAGTGGCTGAGGGCACGGATTGGTCGAGAACGAGGAAGGGCAGGACTACACTCAGAACCAATGGAGACACACAACCAAAACCAGAACCCAAACATGACAGAACCCCTCCCTCAAGGGACGGATCCCAGACGTCCCAAACAAAAGTCAAACATGGCAGTGAGACCAATGGAGACACACAACCAAAACCAGAAGCCAAACATGACACTCCGGCTTTTCCTCCCACGTGTCAAAAACGTCTTCATTAGCGAAGACTGAATTGTCCTGAGGCAGGAATATGAGTGTGAGGAGTGCTCCTTTGATATGTACCCCAATGCTGCCATTGGCTGACAACCGGCTCAACCAAGACCCAAGTAAGCAAAAGGAAATAGAAAATGGATGGCTGAATAGAAGCTAGCAAGGCTAAAATGGTGCTCATGCTTGCAACATTTTGCTTTTCAATCATAGTCACATCTCATTCATCTGCCTGCTGTTGTCTCCAACTGACTTCTTACTACACCATTCGAATTGATCGCCATGCCAAAGGTTTGACGCACGCAGCAGCAGTAACTGAGGTGGGGGCGGGTCTTAGCGAAAGGCGAATTAAGGTCGACTTGTTGAGCTTATTTGCATCATCCTTTTGTTTAAGCGTGTTTAGAGCTAACCTGTTTTGTGACATTATCGTACACTCTCGCGGCCCCAGCGGGCCATCAGGGTAGCACGAGACCCAATCGGGCTCAACTTCCTGTAGATAAAAGCCAGTGCGGCCCAGGAGAATCAGCTTGCTGAACAGACACACACACACACACATCAGTGTGTTGTACTAAGCATGTCGAAGCGTTTGTGAGCGTCCCTCATCCTTTAGCTGTCAGCGTAGTGTGATTAACAGGATGATGCCACGCTAACTTAAGTGCACGGCTTCTGCGACCCAAGTTAGCTGCGCTTAGTCCTTTGGCGTGGGCAGGCCGTTGTTGCAAGGCTCTTTCTATTTCTCCACTCACACTCGCCGACTGAAAAGCGATTGCCCCTGGAGAGGGGAAGGGATGGCCGCCCGCGTGATGCAACGCGTTGGCATCCGCCTTTCACACACATTGCAGTCGTTCGCATTTGCAAAGGCGGGATTTGCTTTGCTTCAACGCGTTTCTTCGTTTGATACTTTATTTCGGTGGGATGTCCTCCAGCCAAAGGAATATTGTTACAGTGGTGCCTTGAGATACAAGTGAATTTTTTTGATAGCTGCACTCGTATCTCAAAACATGTGTTCCGCTAATCGGCTTTCTTCATTGAAATGAATGCTAATGCAATTTTAAAAATCGTTTCTAAAATGTTTTTCGAAAAAAATACTCTCAGTAGTACTGTTCTGTGTAAAAACACGCAGTCCTAACATTTTCATGAACACATAACCCGAACATGGAAAATATGACGAGCTAATGTATTGTCCTTGCTTCTTTTGTGGTGTTCATTGGCGATTAGCAAACCAAATTGATGGTGCATTAGCGCCACCTAATGATGTTGTCCTTCCACTGCAAGGAAACCAATGTGAATTGTTGGCTGGATCTTGTGAAGTGTGCTGCCACTATCTAGTGGTGAGGGTCCGAAACTCACTTGTATCTCAAATTTACTCATATCTCAAGACAAAAGATTGGTCAAGTGATGGCTCATAGCTCGAAAAACCTCAAGGCACCATATTGTGTGTGTATATTTAGATGTTGCCACCCACTCGTATCTCAAGGCACATAATGCGATGTTTGTATTTTAAAAATGGCGGACCACTTTTCATCATTGTGTGCTGCCGCATGTTGCTAGGCAGAAGACGTTAATACTCGCTCTACTGTACGTGATGGCTTCCTATGATGTTTCCAAAATGGGGGAAAAGCTTCTTGAGAAGCAAGAAGAAGCGGAGGAAAGTCATCAAATGGTGTGAGATAAGTTTCATTATACACACAAAAACCTTGCACCAAAAACTACGAACTGAAGCGCCATCTGCTGGATCTAGTGGGGCACTGCCGAACTTGCCCAGTCTTGCGGGTTGTCGACTGTTTAAAAGAAGTCTTTAGAAAATTTTACGTCGGCATCCAAAACAGGAAGCGCCAAAGATAGTTTACGTGCGACATTCAACTGGAATCAGTCTGGCGAGTGAGGGTGGAGAATCGAAGCGTCCCGCGGAGTCGGAATGCTTTCCTGTTTTTGTCCTCTTTGATTTGCAAGGCGGAAGCGCACAAGAAGGCTTCAACAATCTCTACAAAGAAAATGCGATCAAGGTTGCAGCCGTGTGAACAATGCGTTCCAATGCAAAGAAAACAATGCAGTCATCAATTGTGAGCTGGGGAAGGGTGGGGGGGGGGGGGGGTTGTCGTCACATTTCTAGCGTGTGATCTCCAAGGAGGCCTGCCGGAGGCTGAGCTGTAAATCAAACCTCACAGTCGTGTAAGAGGTGCAAATGAAGAGCTCGCCAGCTGACGTTGACGTCTGCGCTCGTAGCCGTGATAATAAACGACTGTATGTACTTTCTGCCGAGCTCTTTAGGGGGCCGGCTGCCCCCGGTGTGCCATGTTGAGAGCGTTTCATCTTAATGTGCGGCGTGGGCGCCACATGTGTACGAAGGAATGTGTTTTTTAAACGTGAACGGCGTGTACGAGTATGTGGTGAAGGTAACAACCGGGTGGCCTCACAGGCAGGCTTGCTGTAATCGAAACCACAAAAACACTACAATCATTTCCTGCCTTGTAGTGGCTGTCAAATAAAAACGCGTGGTTGTGTTTTGGCACCGCAGTACAAGACAAGACCCTCAGTTAATGACTGGAGCGTGTGCTGTCACTCTTGGATGCGTCAGATCATCAGGATGCCCGAGCGTTTCTTGCCCTCTCGCCGACACGAGAGCTGTTTTCGTTCTCGGTTGCCAAGCTAATAACACGGAGGTGTCACGCTGACCGCAACTCAGCCAGGGGCAAAAAAATAAAACAACAACAACATAACATTGGCAAGATCACGGGTTTCTTTCTCGTCTGAGAGTCTGAGATGCTATATTTTCGTCTCCTTCCGCTGTGAAGGAAGGTGAAGGCGAGGGCTCGACGGACGTGTGAGAGTGTGAACAAGAGCAGACATGAATGGCTGCCATTAATTCTCCGCGCGCTCGCCACCGTCAGCATTCACCGCGCTCTCCACACTGCGTTCCCCAAATTGCCTTTGCACTCACGCACCCTCTCCGCCGCGCTCTCCACCGCCGCCTCTCTCGCCCCTCGCTGCCCGTCTCTCTTGTGGGAGCTGAAGGGGGCTCTTAAAGCTGCTCTTTATTTGCATGTTGTGGAGAGGATTCCAGGATGATGAAAAGGCTCACACGGTTAAGAGCCGCCATTGGATGCATGCGTGCGTGTTGTGCGTGAATACCTAAATCAGGGATGGGCGGCTTAAATGCTAGAGGGAGGGGGTCACAATTTGTCACGAGTGCTACTGAGGAGGCCGCATAGGAATATACACTCCTGAACCAGATGGATGACAAAAATGCTATTTTAGACATGGACAAAATACATGCATATGTGTAAGATATGTGCTCTTAACATATTTCATATTTCATAATACATTTCTCAAAAACACCACTATCCTAACTCGACAAAGGATTTGAAGCAAACAACAAAATAAGCACATATCGGATCTCACCCCTTCACGGTGCATAAAAATGAACGTTGAAGGACGGCAAAAAAAATTGCAAACCAACAAGAAATGCAAGAACTAATTTTGTGTGTTGGAATATTATTGAGATCTTTGTCCTGCATATCATTCCAAATCTGCAGAAAATGATTTGGCCTATTCATATTGTAATAAAGGGCAGTGTAAGTGCAACTAAGCCATGTCATTTCATTTTTCATTCCATTTATATGGGCAACAAATGTAGTTGTAACACGTTTGGGTTAACATAAGAAAAAAATGCGAGGACCCCCCCCCCCACACACACACACACACAAAAAAAACACCCTACCCTAGGTCCGTTTTTAAGAGCAGTCACAGCAGATAGGAAACAAATGCAAAAACAATGATTCAGAAAGTTATTCATTCCGCAATATGTTTTTAATAGACTTTTTAAATGATCTTGAGGAACGTTTTACCAGGTGAAGAGGAAGATGTAATGTATGTTATTTTAAATTGGTGGTCCCTGATTGGGGCGGGAGCTGAAGAGCTGTTCGTGTGAGATAGCTGTGAATTTGATTATTTGCGGTAAAGAATTGTTTAAAAAAGGAAAGGGAGTGTTCTGTTCAATGAAGCAAATACAAATTGAGCAACTTTGAGCAATTTGTTGTGAATGGTGGGTGATAATACAACTTAAAACTACAGTTTCACTCATGAATTTGCATATTGTGTGTTTAAAAAATATATATATATTATTATTATTTTGCACAGGTTATGGAAACGATATACTTTCGTTTTGGGGTTTGCTTTTTAAAAGGTCCACCGGTTGCTCATCCCTGACCTAGATGGTGGGCCCTTTCAACAAACTCCTGTTCTCAACACTTAGACCAGAAACTTGGTCAGCATCAGTCATCCTTCTCGTTTGTAATCTCATTTGTCAATCTGCCTCTTTCAGATCTTCCCACTGAGGGGTCCAGTGGACGGAGGCACTCGCCTGACGGTGCAAGGCAAGAACCTGGGCCGCAGTGCTGAAGCAGTCAAAGTGTCCATTGGAGAGGTACCATGTCAACTCCTGCCTGAGGTCTACACCGTCTCTGTTGAGTAAGTATCACGTAAAGCGGGTCACTGGCGCTGTTGTGGTCGAGACAATTGCTGTTATTGTGAGGTTTTAAACTTGGAGGGAATGTAGGTTTAGTTCTTGTTGTGGACTACAGCAGGTTTTTTAGTGCTTCTTGACCTGCTCAATAGGTCAAGGGCCTTGAGATGGTGAATCGGCGCTAGAGAAATAAAACTGGCTGGACAAATTTGCATCTGATCTACGTATCAGTGCCAACTGTTGGAGAAAATGATCTTTTCCTCCGCGTGTTCGTTTTCTTTCGGGTAGTGAGAATTTGGTTATCCGAATGCAGGCTGGAGATCGATGAACAGGTGCTTCGAAGCTTTTATTTCTACAGAATATTCCGGGCACAAGTGAGTTCCAGACAATGGCTGCGGCCTCTCACAAGTGCGAAGATTACAGTGGACTTACAACATTCTTATACTATCTTGAAGGGCGGTACCACAAAGCCCCCAGCAAACAGCCCACCCGGAGTTCACCGGACATGAGATACTTTAAAGAAATCATACTAACACATTGACTTCAACCACAGACAAATAGTCTATTGTTGTGGAAATAGAGGAGGTCCTCCAGACATGCCGGCAGCTAGCAGAAATCGCGACAACACTCACAAAGACACATCCACAGATGAAAGTTCTTCTGAGGAAATAAGGAAATCAAAACAGTTATGACTAAATCTGGGCAGAAGACCCTCTTCAAAACCTATTTTCAAAACTGTTTAAATGCACACAAGATGATATGTCCAATAGCTTGTTGTCACATTAACCCACCCTGCTGTCTGGCAGGTAGGCAGTCAGGCACTTGGGCAGGCGGTGATGCGACAGTGGCTGAGAAGTCTGCTTTGAAAATGCTGACACGTCAGCAATCAACGTCACCTGGAAAGCAAAGAGGAGACGAGAGAAGGCTGAGGTCTGACATAGCATTCACCTGGACTGTCCTCATTCATTTCGGCCGGCAGAAGAAGCTGCACTGGTGGTGAACCAAGAGCGAATGAGAGCTGCATTAAATGAAAAAAAAAGTCTCAGCCACAGGTAGTCATAGTCAGCCGGCGGGCCACGTGTACCTAATCTTGCGTCCTGTGAATGCGGTTTAGGCATATTTATTTTTTATCAACCGTTCACAACTATTTGTATGCGGCACGCTTCTCACTTGAAATGACTCCATAGCTGAGGGGATTATCGCGTCGTAACCATGGCGACAGCAGGGCCGGCCGTCACAACACAGCCGGGTGGAAGTCAGCAACTTTTTTTGCAAATCCATTCAAACTTCCCGGAGCAGCTCAAATGGAAACGTTTATCTGGTCGCGCTCCGGTGAAGCCCGTCATTGCATTCAAAGCGGGTGTGGCCGTGACCCGCGATTCAAACCTGTCACTCCGTCAGCCCGCGACCTGGTTGCGAAACTCGCAGCAATGAGCTCATCTTGTTTTTCATTGTGATGACAGCAATGTATATCCGCCGCAAATCACAACATGTCCGATGTGGTCAGCACATCGCACACGCCGGCTGCTTGATGTGATTGGATGTGATCCCGTGTCATCATGCGCATTCATTTCAAGTCTTTACGTTCATTCCTACCTGTCAAGCATGAAATTACGTAGCCAAGTCAAGTTTTGGGAGCTGCCTATCAGGAGCGAGTTGTTCAGATTTGGGTCCTACGGTGACGTCTTTGTCGGGATTGTTTACATCAGTGGTTCACAACCTTTTTTTTTTTGTGACGTACCACCTGTGAAATGCTTTTTAAGATAAGTACCTCCTAACCAGCGCGAAGCATTTCTGATTGGGTGGGAAAAAAACAATAACTTAAAATCGAGTGATGTACCATCATTGTCGGATTTGTTTTAACTTTGGAACTCTCTTTGTATTTATGTGTTCTCTTGAACTATTTTGAATTAAAAAGATATAACTAAAAAAAGAAATAAAGAATTACTTATATATAAATAACGATTTGCGCACATGGAAATTATTATCAACATTAAGTGTCCTCTGAGCTCATAGTAAAGCTCTCAAAAATAAATAATTAACTGAATTTTAAATTAAGTTTTCAAGTGATTGACAGGTGATTCTAGGTGGCATATGACAAGTTAGGTTGAACCATTCTGGTATAGGAGAGATGCTGGGTTTTAGGACATTCAAATTGAATACCCTGAATATAAAATTAATTGTATGAACTTATATTTTTCTGAAATATTTACATATACTTTTGAAATATATTTTATGCAGGAATAGGATATTATTGTGTAAATTGCTGTTGTTGTTTTTTTTGGTTTATCTTACTAGATTGATATCAAAGCATTTAAATCAATATAGAATTGAATGGCAACATATATGGTGGACCAAAACTGCCAAAATAAAAAAATAAATGACTTAAAGTGAAAATAAAAACAGATATAAAAAAAATATATAATTAATTTTATGAACTTATATTTTTCTGAAATATTTACATATACTTTTGAAATATATTTTATGCAGAAATAGGATATTATTGTGTAAATTGTTTTTCTTTTGTTTATCTTACTGAATTGATATCAAAGGATTTAAATCAATATAGAATTGAATGCCAATATATATGGAGGACCAAAACTGCCAAAATTAAAAATAAATAAATAAATGACTAAAAGTGAAAATAAAAACGGATATAAAAAAATATAATTCGAAAATTAAATCTAAAAAAATCAATATAAATGGAAATAAAAACAACAAAATATGTATATACATAAATAAATCCATTAGCAGTAGGCAAGGTACACATACATTTTTATTTAATTTTTTTATTAGATTTTTTATATCCGTTTTTATTTTCACTTTAAGTCATTTATTTATTTATTTAGTAATTTCTTTCTTTATTTAGTCCTTTATTTATTTAAAATTTTAGCAGTTTTGGTCCATACTGCCAGGACAAAATGTTATTCAAATGAGGGGGCGGTCCTAAGCGTCTCTTGGGTTGGACTCCGCCGTTGCAAACTGCCTTTCATTGGTCGAGTGAACGGGTGGGCGAACAAGGAAGTCTCGCGCACTTGCATGGAGAGCTCCGGCAATGGACGACTATCTGGTCCACTGTCACCTCGACTTGCTGTCGAGCAACTCAAGTCATGTTTTTTTATTATATTTTTCATGTCAGTTTTTATTTTCACTTTTATTTATTTAGAATTTTGGCAGTTTTGGTCCTCCATAAACAGTCTCGAAATGGAATGGTAAGGTCCGTTGAGGCCAGAGTTCACAAGTGAGTGCTAAAACGAAACACACACACACACTTGCAAGGCAAGCTGTCAACATTTGATTGCTTTCCGTCTTTGAGGGGAATCACGCTGTGCAGTTAGTCAGAAGCCATCGGCCAAATACACGCACACACACATGATTGTTAATCAGCCTCGCCATCCACTCAAGGGAAATGACCAGAGACATCTTCTCAACTCTAGTCAAACATGGCCTGCTCAACATGTGGGCTGGCGCAGGAATGCGGCTCAGGGGTCACAGTCCCGCCCACCCGCTTCTCTTAGGAGTCTACGTGTCCTTTGACTCACATTGTCGGACATGATCGACACGCTCAGCATGCACGCGCACACAAACAGCATGTTGCCTCAAAGCGCCAGCTAACATTTGGTCAGGGAGTTTTCTTCAAGCGGATCGTTGTGTTTGTCCAAGAAACAGATGAGCTACATTCGATCTTTCCCGTCGTCAAGTTTTAGCCCCGAAAAACCTGCGCAGGCTTGCGTGTGCGTCCCCTTCATCGTGTTTGTGTCACGACATGAAAGGATGCGGCAGCCCGTGACTGGCCGTCTAATTTGAATAGGAGATCGTTACACGCGTGTGAAATGACGCTCTTGTAATTCATACGTGCAACAACTGAAGGCTGTCGGCGCAGGTTGGCTTCAGTCAGCAAATTTGAGGAATGATTTATGTGCGTGCGTGTGCGTGTGTTTTCTTTCTCATGCTTCTTAGGTTCCTGTTTGGGGGAAGTTCAAAACAAAGTTTCATTTTTATGATTTGAGTTGGAGAAACTTAAAGCTTGACATTAAAGAGATGTAAAAAAAAAAAAAAAAAAAAGATGGCAAGCTGAACAAAAGAATGGACCAAATTTGTCCTCACAGCAGAAACAAAAGCACCCGAGAGCGTCCAAACCACCGCCAAGACCAGAGAAAAATGCACGATGGTGGCGGACGAATTGCTAACATGCTGTTTGAGGGCGACTGCGCTCCAGATCACAAAGCAAAACCCATAAAAGCCCTCGGAGGCGGTAAACCAGCAGGGCGTCTTCGCTTGTCGGGTCCAACATCAGTCAACTCTGACCTCGCACATGCTCGTCTGACTGAATGGCGGAACCCCGAGAAGAAAGGAAAGTCTTACAGCTGCAAAAATATGGATCATTGTCTGTCTTTTGCTGTTGAGGATCCTGAACTCTTGAGACCCAACATCCCTCCAAAACCCCTCTCAGGTTTCAATCTAAAAAAAAAAAACTGATTTGTTCTGCTTGTTGCTTTCGCAAGCCTGTATTAGGGTTGGCAGTTTGTTGTTCTCTTTCCTTTTCACGTCGCTTCGGAAATAATCACAGATGAGGTGGGAAAAAAAACAGCATCTTCTTGTTAGCGCATTTGATTAGCATATAAGCTAATGTCCTTTCTTTCCGGCTCTAATATGGGGGCGTTGTGGGTTCGATCACAGGGAATTGTGACCATGTGGAAGTATCCTTGAGCAAGACACTGAACCCGCACCCCAGTTGCTCCTGATGTTTCGCCATCATTTGATGAATGAGTAGTCAAAATGTAAAGCGCTTGTAAAGTGGAAAAGCGCTAAATGAGGTACTATTGAGCAGTAATTGTGGGCCCAAAATGGCAGAAGAGAGTCGCTGTACTCCAGGTGCGAGCGCTCTAATCAACATGGGCAGCACGACCTCACGCAAGCTCATCCCACCGTCTGTCTTGTCGCACCTCTCCCACATACAGCGCAGCGCCGCCGCATACTGTATGTACTGTAAATTCTTCTGTCAATCATGCGCCCGCACTCTCCAAAGCGCTGCAGCACCGAGCGGCGGACTCAATATGAATCTACCAAAGGCTTGTGAGTAGAACAATCTAAATGATTGCTCAGGAAAACAGATGTGGGAGCTGATCTACTCTACCTTGCGTCTCGGCAAATCGGGCAAAATTGCCACGCAGCCCATTTTCAGAGTTGTGGGAGGAGCGGATACAAATATATTGGTTGAACACGTGCATTTGATTCATAAATGCTGAGACGAATTGCTGTAGCGGATTTTGAGTCACTTTTGAAATGCATGCCAGAAAACGACAGTAATCAATTTTGCAGCATTGAAAGGTCGCCTTCTTGCCACAAGTCGCAAGAAGGAGTCATGCCATATCGCATCGTCATTAGTGCACGACATTCACTGATGTGTGATGTGTCCACTGCATGCCGAGCCGAGATATCCTATTGGCCCTTGAATGCACTGAACTAGGGGTGTGAATTGCGTAGTACCTTTCGCTTCGTATCACGATTCATAGGTCACGGTTCGATTCGATACCGATTAATCCCGATACAAATCTATAAATTGATTATTGCGATTTTTTATTTTTTTTTTACTCAAATTTAGAAAATGCTAATCCGTATACTTGTACATGTACACTGTAAGATTTGTACGAAAATGTATTTGTTTATCTGAAACTTTAGGCTTATAACTGAGCCACTTTATTTAACAAACAATCTGTTGCAATCCGTTTCATATTTGAATAGCATTGAAATAAAATATTAAGGCTTAATGTTCCATTAATATAACATTCGTCCATGCTTAACGTGTGAAGCCTAACCCTAAGTAAGACGTTTTGTTGAATATTCCCATAAAAAGTTGATGTTTAAAAATCGCATATCGAATCGATTCGTGAATTGCGCGCTGTAATATCGCGATATATTGCCGAATCGATTTTTTTTAACACCCCTTCGCTGAACCAATTGCAAGACAGCTTTTTCATGTTGGAAAAAAAATAACTTGGTATCGATACGGTATCGGGGGCCCAAAAAAACGGTATCGGATAACACTAATCGTCACGCTCTTAAAATAATTCAATTTTCAAAAAGTAATTTTTTTTGCTTTTTTTTTTTTTGCCTAAATCATCTCCTCATGATGCAAATGATTCAATTTTTTGTGTTTCCTGAAAAATCTGAAAAAATGACAGGCGATTATTTTAAAAAGGTGTCAATTTGACCTTTCAACTCTTTTTAGCCGTGAAGTTTTTCATAAAAATGTCACACAGGATTCAGTTCACACTCAGTCGGGATGAGTCCAATGGAAAGAAATTGAACATTTATGCCCTCGCTGGCTTCCTTCAAATTACTTCTGTCATACGTTTCTTTTCTGGACCTGCAATGTGTTGGTTTGCCTTCTCCACTTATGCTTCCGATTCCATCGCTTCCATCTTGATTTTGCGTTTGCGCTGCTCTCTGCCATTTCAATTTAGCAGCCACTATTTGGGAAAACAGGAGCAGCTTCATTTAAGGTGGTGCAGTTTTTGTCGGGTGACCCCCCCCCCCCCCCCCACACTGTTTGCTCGCTGCTCCCGGGCGTTTGATATGCCGTGAATATGAGATGTCCCTGGTGATAAAACACACGGCTTAATGACGGCCAGAAGGCTGGCAAACGAGCCTCCCGTGCGGCGCGACACATCTGGTCGGAGGTGCTGTGACCTTTAGCTCTCATAATATCGTCAGGCTTATTGGATTTCCCATGCAAATGTGATACGTTTTGACGAATGAGTTCATAACCTCCGTGCTCGGAGATTCATCGAGTCTGCCTGGTCCTGTTTCCTGTATCGTCCTCTCATTGTTTTGACGCCGATTATTAAAAAGGCTCAAGATCGGCCCATGTTTTGTGATTTACGCAGGCTGGTGTGTGTCACCGGGAGGTCTCCGCTTGACGGGACGGACGTGGTCCAAGTGGACGTGGATCAGAGCGGGACGGGGACGTCAAAGGAGAGCTTCTGGTATCTGGTGAGTTTTCTCGCCGTGCCGGCTTCCGCATTCTTCCCCTCGCTCTCGTTTCCCACTAACCTACCGGGAGGGTCTGAGTGTTAACAGATGCGCTTTATGGCTCCGAAGAATGCGAGAGTGTGGGAATCTTCAAACGTTGATGGGAGCGGCAAACCCGGCACCGTTGTCATTCTGCGCCGACTGCCAGTAAAAACAAATCACGTCCCGCCGCCTGTGTTAATTGACCTCGGCCCACGCGGGGGCTCCCATTAGATGAAGACTTTGCAGGAGTGGAAAAAGCCATAAAAGCCGCTTGTGTCATCTTATTTACAAGCAAAGCGTTTTTAATATTCAGTGAGGCTGAAGAAGTCCATCACACCAGCGGCTTGTAGGGTCCGATAAATCAGCGCCACTTGATATGTAAGGACAAAGGGAATGTTTCGCTCCGACCGACTGCAGGCTGGTGAAGGGAAAGCAAAATCGTTTTGGAGACAGGATATTTGTCTCTATCTCTTTGGTCAGACCTCAGGAAGGAAACATCTGCCTCCTTCCAGCCGCCCAAACGCACAATAGGTCTCCTCCGTCCACACGCTGAGGAAGTCGATCCTGTCAGCCAGGATGAGAGCTTTTGCCCGCGGGCCGAGTTCACCCAGGGGGTAGAAGCTTTTCGAATCGCAAACGCGGATATTCATCTTGGCCCGCCCCGCACCTTATGCCAGTGTGCATTTTCACGCGCATGTGCGAGAACAGTAGCGACGGCTTTCTGCCACCTTCAGAGAGCCGCTGCTGCAGTCAGCAGCCGTCTCGGGCCGATGTGAGAAAACGAGCTATTTAAGCCCCGAGCTTGAGGAAAAGTTGCCTTTTTGTTGTCAGCATCAGGAAACAGCGCACACAGTGAAAGATGTTTTGCTTTTTCAAGCTTTCGGGAAAGATGATGTTAGCTGGCCAAAAAGCAGATTTAGGACTTAAACGTGACTGCGCACCAAGCACATTTATTGACACACCCAAATGAAAATGTTCAAAACAAACTTTTTGTCTTATCATTTCCTGGTGAAGGGATTCCGTCATTCGGCCATATTTTACTTTCAACATTTCAATCCTCAGCACATCAATAAAAAACTCAATCTGCTTTTCGTTCGGCACGTTTGTCCTCCTTGCGTCTGTTTAGCATCAAGCGACAAGCGGCACGTTTAGCAAGGTTATTTTAGTTAACGAAAACTAACAAAATAACTCAAACAAAAATTCAAAAAACATTTTCGTTAAATAAAAACGAAATTGCTGAAAAAAAAACTGAAAACTACATTTTACATTTACAAGACTATAACTTATATATTGGCAAAAATGTCCTTTGTTTTAGTTTTTGGTAATTAATTTAATACATGAGCGTTTAGCGTCGTTTTTAAATGTGTTTAAGTATATTTATTTCGAAATTAACCGGAATGAAGACGTTTGAAAGTGTTTCACACAGAAGTGATGTCATCTAGCAGCAGCCAATAGAAAAGCACCTTCAGATGACGTCGCTCCAAGGCGACAATTTTGCGTGCTTGACATTTGGCTCCAATGGCTCGGCTCGCCTGCTTTTTCATTTAACTCAGCCAAAATGCAACGCTAGGTAGAAAAAAAAAGTATTACTTTTTTCATTTTACCATGGTGTTTATTAAATATTACACACAAGTAATGCAGTTTTTAAAAATGAAAATTAATGCTGAAATTTACAAAAGAGTATTACATTCCTCCTCCTGTTTTTCTGACAAATTTTTGGGGGTGGAGCTTTGTTTTTTTGTGTGTATTTTTATGTTTTTCAGATTTTTTTTTTCTGTTTAACTGCATTTTTTACTGTCGTAAAAAATATATAAATCCCGAAAAATGGGGGGAAATTTTTCAGAAAAACAAAAGAAAAAATTACTCAGAGTTCTGTTTTTCTGAATATTTTTTTTTAAAAATTTTTTAAAACACATTTTCCCCCTGTTTTTCTGATTTTTTCCCCGTTTTTCTGAAGTGTTTTTTTTTTCAGAATCCCCCTCTCAGTTTTTCAGATTTTTTTTATGACAGAAAAAAGTACAGTATTCAGTAAAACAGAACAAATATTCAGAAAAACAGAACATTTTAAATCAAATTATACAAAAAACAAAACACCCTCAAAAATAAGTCAGCAAAAAAATTTTTTTTCAAGTGGACGCAATATGCTTCCAAAAACTAAACAAAAACCCAGCATTTTTTAAACAACTAAAACTAACAAAACTGCCCTGAAAACAAATTAAATTTAAGAAACCGAAACTCAAAACGAAATAAAAAATAACTAAAATGAAAATCACAAAACAATAATAACCCTGCTGCTTAGGATTTAAAATGGGTTTGAAGTTTTTGGACAGGAAGGGGTCAAGGTTGACAACCTCTGACCAGAAAGCGAATGACCCTCAGACCAAAGCGCTTCTTGTTCTTTGCGTTCAGGTCCCAAAGATGGTCTCCATGGAGCCAAGGAAAGGCTCCCGTGCCGGAGGAACCAAAGTGACCATCATTGGGGAACACCTGGGAATCGGTTCACAGGTTCGAGTCCTGGTCAACAACACGCTGGAATGTGTCATCTCATTGTGAGTAATCGTTCTGCAGTCGGCAAGAAACGCTTCGGTCCTCCCGGCCGTCCATAAAAGATACTGCACTCACATTTATCTTCTTACTTGATGAATTCGGGCTTTGTACGGCGCCGCTCCTAACTGAGCGTCTTTGTATCCCAAGAACCGCCAAGCGGGAACAGATATTGGGAATGAAAACATTTCCAAGACTAAAAAAATGTGATGGATTGGGGACGGCGATTAATTGAAGTCCGTATCCGGTCTTTCAGGCAAACAGATGACACCATTGAGTGCACCATGCCCGCAGCCCTGCAGCCGAGCAGCGAGTCGGTGCCAGTGTGTGTCCACTTTGAGGACGGCTCGTGCCAGAGCGAGCGACTGAGCGCCACGTACACGTACGAGAAGAACCCCACCATCAGCTCCATCAAGCCCGACAAGAGCTTCCTCAGGTGGGTCAAATGTCACATGACGCTCCCGGTTTAGTCAAGTACGACTTGACGTGTGTGTGTGATTGTGTGTGTGTGTGTGTGTTGCAGCGGTGGAAGGACCATCACAGTGGTGGGCCACGGATTCGATCTGGTGCAGAGTGCCGCCATGCAGGTGCCGGGAATTGGACAAGCTGTGAGTCGTCGTCATAGATTTCACTTATTGTGGGGGGGTCGTATCCTATGGAGGACCAAAACCAAAAAAAATGACTAAAAGTGACAATTAAAAACGGATATAGAAAAATATAATTTGAAAATTAAATCCCAAAAAATTTATATAAATGGAATATATATATATAAAAAATTTTAATTTTTATTTTTACTTTCTGTCCTTTATTTATTTATTTAGTCATTTATTGATTTTTAATTTTGGTCCATACTGCCAGGGCGAAATGTTATTCAAATAAGGGGGCGGTCCCAAGCGTGTCTTGGGTTGGACTCCGCAGTTGCAAACTACCGTTCAATGGTCGAAAAGAGCGGGTGGGCGAACAAGGAAGTCTCGCCGGCTTGCATTGGACCAAAACTGCCAAAATAAGAAAATAAAAACAGATCTAAAAAATATAATTCAAAAATTAAATGAGAAAAAAAAGTTTGGCAGGATTCTCACTTTTTTTTCACTTTAAAGTGAGAAATCTGAGAATAAAGTGAGAAACTTTTTTTTTTCTCTTCACTGCCCCTAATCCGTATTTGTTTTTTTGTTGTTTTTATTTCCATTTATATATATAATTTTTTTTTATTCATTTTTCAAATTATATTTTTTTATATCCGTTTTTATTTTTCACTTTTAGTCATTTATTTATTCATTTATTTATTTTGGATTTTGGCAGTTTTGGTCCTCCATAGTATCCACCCTGCAACGAGGGCTGTTGACTCGCACACGTCACTTCCTGTTCTGATGGTGTGTTTCTTTCCAGCTGTGCGCAGTTGTTTCACCCTCCATGATCACATGTCCGTCGCCGCCCTCCCCTGAATCCCAGCCCACCTCGGTGCAGTTCTACCTGAATGGGGTCCTCTACGCGGGTGACCGCTCCTCCCTCTCTGATACTGAAACCGAGGGGGAGGGGGCGGGGGAGGAGGAGGAGGAGGAAGAGGAGGAGGAAGAGGAGGATGGAGAGGAGCTGCGTAAAGGTCACTTCCAGCTGGAATACTTCGAGGATCCTCAGTTCTTCACGGCCAACAAGGAGAAGTTGATTAAACATCACCCGGGAGAGCAGCTGACGCTCATCATCAACGTGAGTCACGTGACTGCAAACATTCACACGTCATCGAAATCAAATTCGGGAGGATTCATAAAGGCACAAGCTTAACGCAGTATTTTGGAACATTTGAGCGTGAAAATGGCACTTTCATGTTTTTTGAAGGTGTTATTTTAAGGTGCAATTTTGGGGTCTCCATGTCTCTGAAGTCTCATTATAAATGGAGACACAATTCAAGTGCTTGCCACAGTTTCACATCCAGAGTTGCAAACACATTTTAAGGTTTAATGATGAAATTGTTGGCTTTTGGAGTTAAAAGCATAGAAGAATATCATAAAAATAAATATATTTAAAAATGGTATCCAAGCCATCACGCATGTTACACCAAGTTCTGACCCGGTGCCGCAAATTGCAATCTGTAAGCATTTTGTGTTAGTCTGCAAAAATGCACACACATTCAAAAGTTTGTTTTCTAGTAAAGATAGACCGATTATCGGCCGGGCCGATTATTGGTGCCAATATTTGCCATTTTGACCATTTTAACTTGTCGCAAAGACATTTCGAACATATGCAGACAATTTTTGACTGTCTGCGAAGATCTTTGAAACCTTTTTACGAACCCTGACGAAAACCCCACATTATTTGCATGCATTTGTCGCTCAGTGAGATACAGGGAACTTTTCATTCATAGATATATTGAAATTTACACTTTATAAAAAAAATTAGACTGACGCTGGAAGTTTACATTTTTGGAAACTTTATTTACATTAGTAAACTTTTAGTTGCTTAGTTTTTAATTTAGCTTAACACTTAGTGAGGACCCTGGAAGCTTCCTGCAGTTTTTGTTAGAATTTTTAAGCAAAGCTGTCAATTCCTTTATATGTTTAAAATCCCTCCATCCATCCATCCATTTGCTACCACTTATCCGGGGTCGGGTTGCAGGAGCAGCAGCTTTAGTAGGGAAGCCCAGACTTCCCTCTCCCCAGCCACTTCGACCAGCTATTCCAACGGGATCCCAAGGCGTTCCCATGCCAGCCGGCAGACATAGTCTCTCCATCGTGTCCTGGGCCTCCCGCCGGTGGGACATGCTCGGAACACCTCTTCAGGGAGGCATCCGAACCAGATGCCCGAGCCACCTCAACTGGCTCCTCTCAACGTGGAGAGTAGTAGCGGCTTGGCTAGCCGGTACCAGTCAGCTGCCTCTGGAGTCCCACAGGCCAAAAAGGCCCGATAGGACTTGACGGCATAACTTACTGCTGGTGTCCACCGGCGGGTTCGAGGGTTGACTTTATTTGAACGCAGTGCTAATGTTCAAACGGTACAATGATGTAGTGGATTACAGTAATCTGCTTTTTAGGAATGTTTGTCATTGCCGCCGCTACTCGGAGAGCCACATTTTTTTGACGTGATACTTGCTCTCTTTTAGATGTGAGTGAAGTTGGGTAAGAAAAGCGAGTGAGTGGCTATTTTGTGTTTGGAAGTCAAACGCACTCAAGGCGGCCTCCCCGGAAACGGGCGTTGTGTGGGGGATGGGCTCTCACGAACCTGCGCCGCCGAGTACCTGTCAGGACGGATCCATCCATCCGTCCGGCCAGAGGGCTTCCCGCTTCAACGCCGCGTGACGCCGCATGACACCGCGTGCTAACGGCGCCGTGTGAGGCCCACGCTGGGCCGCTGGGCCGCTTCCCCTTCACGTTAGCTAGCCGGCGTGCGCGTCAATGACTTGTCTTGTTTCCTGTTTTATTTTAAGACTTGCGCTTGACCTGAAGGCAGAAAAGAGGCTGGAAAGAAGGAAGGACAGGCTTTGTTTATTAGGAGCGAGGTTGACAAGCAGTGTTGAAAATAAGGAGCTTGGGAGCTTTGGGACATGCCTCGGGTTCGTCTTTTTTGGACCAAGCGTCAGTTGCTGGTGTGGCTTGTGCACATTTTTTACAAGATGCGGCAACATATTTTTTTCATCATGGCGTGATGTTTTTCGTGTGGGCATGTGTGTGTGTGTGTGCTGGGAAGCGTTTGTTGACAGAGACCTGGGAGGTGGCATCCTGCACTGGCGACAGGCGAGGCCTTGAGGGTGCAATCAAAGCAAGGAAGCACATTCACCATAAACACACACACACTTCCTCACTTTTGTGAGGGGGGGAAAAAGTGGGGATTGCGCTGGCATCCAAATCGGCTCTCACTTTCTTCCCTCGTTGCGCTCGCCAAGTTGATTGCTGCGAAATGTGGAATGAGAAGAGGATCCTTCAAATGCAAACAGTAACACAATCAAAGTTGCCACTCGGCCGCGGGAAAAACAACTTGTGACGTTTACTTGGATTTTCACTTTCCTGATCGGCTCATTTAACGCAAGATGATGACATTTATATGTCAGCACTTTGGACTCACGGGAACTGAATGACTGAGGAACAGAAAAGCCTTCTGCAGTCTGTTCATGCAAATTTATGTGAAGGCAAAAATAATAGTAATCATAATATTATCAACGCATCACCCTTCAAACAGTGGTCATGTGCTTCCTGTTGTGGATTTATTGCCCAATGTTGCTCTGTTTGTGTTTGTTGTCCGCACAATGATGGCAGCCATCTTTTTCTGATCATGACTCAGCGAGAAGTTGAAAGTGGTTAGTTAGGTCATCTGACATTGACAGTTGTCTGATAAAAATCTCGAGATATGATTTCAACTGTTTGGAACTATCTTGACCGCTAATTTGGAAATGTTGGATTGTTCTCTTTGCTGCTGCTGAGTGCTGACGTGTTTGTTTATTTTTTGACCGGATTTACTGCATTTCCATTTCCAAGGAACTGCACCCAAATGCTTCTGCATTTGGCTTGACTTATTCCTCAAGAAAAGTGCTCTGTAAGACTTGCTTCTCGCTGCGTCAACATGAAGAACAGCTCTATTATTAGCAGGATTACACAAAAACTTGAAGCTATTCGAGTTCCTCTGGGGTGGATTAGACCCTGGCTGCCGTGTAGCGCCCAAGTTGAGAAAGCTGACAGTCACTTCACCACAGCACCCTATGAGTCACATGAATCATGCACTTTTGTCATATTAAACATGATCTAAACTTTATGAATGAAATCCACCGAAATCGCGTTACACTACCTGCACCACAACATAGACCTGTTTTCACCTTGTCTAAAGTAGGGATAGGCTGATAATCAGCGCCGATATTGGACATTTTCACAAATATTGGTATCTGCCTTTTAAAAAAATCTGATGCCCGATAAAAAGTCAACCTAAAACCATTTTAATCTCAGGGAACTATTTGTTTACATTTTCAGTTCACTTTATAAGAGGGTTAGCAGCATAGCCCTGTGAATTTTCTGAACCATTTGCAACATCAAAAACACAACGGAGCTGTTGTAACAAAATAAAAAAAAAAAATAAAAAAAAAAAAATAAAAAAATTAAAAATTAAAAATTAAAAATTAAAAATTAAAAATTAAAAATTAAAAATTAAAAATTAAAAATAAAATAAAAAATGTGATGATGATGATGATGCGCACAGCAGCCATCTTGTTGCACTACTGTGTTTCTCTGTTTTTATTTAACTATAGGCTACATAAATATTTTTGATGACACATATTTATATATGTGTGATGATGTGTATTGCCGCTGGTAACGCTGTGAATTTCTCCACTGTGGGATAAATAAAGGTCGAGAGTCTAGTCTACTTTGTGCCACCAAATCGTCAGGTGTGTGATAAAAATATCGTCCTTCCGGGTTTTTGTGATGTTTGATGAATGATGCATTTGGCAGGAGGAAGAGTGACGTGTCGCTCTGTTGCTTTTTCCAACCGACGTGGCCGGTAAAGGGCCTGAGAAAGTTATTTTGGCCAATGGCCGATTTGTTTGTCTAGTCTCAGCCGTCGTGTCAGTTAGCGGGACAGTTTGCCGCTTTAAGCTGAACTTCCGTTTCAACCGAAAATGACGCCCGGCGGCTTCCTGTGCGCGACGGCCGTGTTATCGCTCGGCGTTGAGGCTCCCTGTCGACCACTGACGACTGTTTGTGTTTC
The DNA here is from genome assembly GCF_051991255.1 of Vanacampus margaritifer. Lineage (NCBI taxonomy): Eukaryota > Metazoa > Chordata > Actinopteri > Syngnathiformes > Syngnathidae > Vanacampus > Vanacampus margaritifer. The sequence goes on from NC_135432.1 coordinate 10,622,238, forward strand.
TTCCCGTGGCAGAAAGGGCCCAACAAGCTGGAGCTGATGCCGGACGAATACTCGGTGATGATCGGCCCGTACCCGTGCAACATCAGCTTCCACAACGACCAACTTTTCCACTGCACCATCAGCGGCCTGTTGAACTCCCACGAGAACGAGATGCCCGTCACCGTAAGTATGCCAGCCGGCGTGCACGCTGCACCAAATATAGCGCCGGCTGATGGAAGGAGGTCGAGAGAAGTTTGTAAACAAATAGAAATTGCCCATTTCAAGCAGAACCCTGATTATTTTCAATGAGCTCGGCCATTTTCTGTTCTCATTCCGGGTGTTTTGTTTGGCTGCCGTGATCGGAATCCTGACATCACACGTACTTTCGAGCATTCTCATGCTAAGCAGAATGTTCTGTGAGCAGTTGAGGAAAGCCTGAATGACGATTTGAGCCTTTTTCACTCTCGCCGTAGTTTGAATGTGTGAATGCGTGTCAGTCGAAAAGGAGAAGAATTTCTTCAAAGCCAGATGGAACGACGGCAGTGCACTCTAATAACAGTTGGGTCAAAACAAAAATAACCCAAATGGGGTCAGACTCAAGAGTGAACCGACCCTTTTGAGTTATTCAACCCAAAAAGTTGGGTCAAATGCATAACCCACAAAACAACCCAAAATATTGGATTTCTTTGTGTGTTATTGTTTAATTATGAGTTGGGCCAAATTAAATTGATAAACCAAAAAGCAACCCAACTTTTGTGGTGTTGCTTTGTGGGTTATTAACTTGACCCAACTTTTTTGTGTTAATTAAATAACCCAATTGAATTGAGTCTAAAATGACCCAACTCAACTTTTTGAGCTATTTAATCCAAAAAGTTGGGTCAAATAAAATCATTAACCCCCAAAGTGACCCAGTGTTTTGGAGTTGTTTGTGGGTTTATTCATTTCACGCAACATTTTTGGTTAATTGAATAACCCAATTGAATTGGGCCAAAACGATAGAACTTCTTTGAGCTATTTAACTTAAAAAGTTGGGTCAACTTAAATTAATAACCCACAATCAACCTATTTTTTTGGAGTTGTTTGTGGGTTATTTATTTGATCCAAATTTTGGGGTTAATTGAATTACCCCAAAAGTTCGGTTTGTCCCTTTTTAATCCAAATTGGGTTATTTTTGACCCAACTGTTTTCAGAGTGATGTCAATTCAGACATGGTTGTTAATGTGATGGGCTTTTGTGTTGCTTGGATGAAAAGCACGGACATCCTCGTCAAACAGAAAGTGATCAACTTTTGTGCACCAGCACTTTGTTCGTTTTCAAAGCAAGTTGGGCTTTCGCTGCCGAGTGCCTGCTCACCCTAATCCGGAGGCCTGCGCCTCACTTGGAAAGCAAACTGGCCAACTGTCACCTGGCTCGCAAGAACCCACCAAGTCATTTTGCACGCTTGGCTTGCCGTTTATCTCCTTAAATCTTCATCACGCCGCCATTTTTAGCCCAATAATTTGTCAGTGCGTTTGCCGTTGTTGCTTTTACTCGCATCACTATTTTGAGGTCTTCGTCACGATGGCGCCGAATCCTTTGCCGTTGGTGATAAAAGCGGACATTTTCGGTCCCGGCTGTTTGCGTTGCTCTGTTCGGGCTCCGTTTCTATGGGGAAGTCTTCATCAATATTTAAACAAGAGCCAGAACGTGAGTGCTTTGCTAAAATAGCTCCGAAACAAATGTCAGCCTGTCGCCAAAGTGCTGCCTGCTGCAAAAAACATTTGCCTTTTTTTGTGTGCCCAGAAATAGAAATATTTGTTTTGGGCTGCGCAAGCGCCACTGTGTGTTTTTACGACATTGTCTGAGAATAAACACTTGCGGTTAGCAAAGTGAGCTCTGGGGTCAAACGAAGGCCGCGGCACGTCCAACGTGGCTGACATTCAACACGCCACGCGCGTTCGCGTCCGTTGTGTCCGCACACTTGAATGCGTGCGTGTCTGACTTTTAGAACGCTCGTTCTATTTTTGCGAGGCCGCATTTAGCTTGGAGTATTTCTACATTTTCCCCTCCGTTGCACTCAGTGGGAAGGGACGCATGAAGGCGCTCCCTCGCGGTCGCCAGGACTTCCCGGAGCGATGAGAAAACGGGCGCAAAGAGGATTTTCTGTGAGCGTTTCAGGCTTTTTCTTTTTTTATGAATGTTGCAATTGGCTGAGAATGGGAAAGGAAGTGGTGGGGGGGGGAAACTGCTGACTGGTCACAAGGCAGAAGTGGAAGTCCTTTTCTTGTCACATCTGGGTTAGTGTGAGTCATGTGACTCCAAGCGGCGAGGCCATTTGTCAAGTCTGCGCTCGTTCATTTGTCCTATATGCACCTGCGTGCGCCCTAACGACCGCATGCATCTTCACATTGGCAGAAACATTCCTAAAATGTGGATTCAGCATGCCTTGAAACATATAAAAAAAAAAAAAAGTGTTTTGTTGAGGGTTTGGTATAAAATGTCTTGTGCTTCAAAACAAGACTTTGATGACAACTTTTATTTATCTTATTTTGTGTTTGTTTCTGCCAACACGTTTCCCCGCAGCGACAGAAAGTTGATATTGTTCTGCAGTCATGACAAACAACTGATTAGAAAAAAAACACACACAACCCTTAATTGAATGTGACACTTTTGTCATTCTGTCTGGAGAGGAGGAAAGGAAGAAAGAAAAGTCGCAGCAGCGGACGCCACAATGCGAATTTGAAGCAAGCTGTGATCAAACGCGCCCCCTCCAGAATTCCACCTCAGTGATTTGAATGTCGTCCGTGAAAGATGAATGGCGTCGGGCGTATCGCTGAAACAGAGACGGCTTGTGGACGCCACGTTAGTTTTGGACGGAAATCTGCCTGCTTGCCTGCAATTGCTTTGATGCTGCGCTTGCTCGCCGCTTCATGCTCGCGTGACAAACCACAAAAACATTTCCTGTTTGGCCTTAAGATCTCGCCAACATTTTATACACCAAGCAGATGACGCATTAGGCATTTGAACAACTTTACAAGAGTCCCAAAATGATCTTTTCTGATTTTCTCTTCTTTTTGACTAATAACATTTTGTAATCGTAATTAATGGCATGACTTCAATAGTTAACTCACGATTAATCGCAAATTTTACATCTGTTCTTAATGTACAATAAAATGTACAATGAAATATATTTTTTAGGGGTGTCAGGCAATTAAAATTTTTAATTGTAGTTAATTGCATGACTTCAATAGTTAACTCACGATTAATCACAAATTTTATATCTGTTGTGCAATAAAGAAAATTTTAACTTCCATACTCTCGTTAACAGAAAAGTGGAAATAATGTTAAACTCATTTGGCTGCATCTTTCAGTTATTGATACAATTTTAAACAATTTTATAATAATTCATAAAATTTTGTTAAAATTAGAGCTGTCAAATGATTAATTTTTTTAATCAGATTAATCACATTTTAAAATTTGGATTAATCATGATTAATTGCTTAATTAAAAAGACTTTTATCAACATTTTTTGCCTGCCAAATTTGAAGATCACCTATTATGTGTGAATTCTTTCGACATTTAATATTATGAGGATGTCTTCAACATTTTTTGCTCCACTACACACGTTCATCCTCTTTTTCTAATCAGTTAATTACTTGCATAATTTAAAATAGAAAAAAAATGACCCCAATATTTTGACATGGACAAATATTCTGAATGTCATACGCAAACATTTATTAAATGCTTGACTTTAATGCATGAAATTATGTTTATTGCTCAAACACAACCTGTGCTACCTTTAACGTAACCATCCACTGTCAGCTAAAGGATCATTTGCGGTCAAAATTAGTAGTGTGTTTAATCTGCGTTAATACATGATTAATGCGGTATTTTTTGTGATTAATTAATTAGTTAACGCTTTAACTTTGACAACACTAGTTAAAATAAAAAAGATGTACTGTGGTGTAAAAAAACGTGTGTGATATTGATTTGTGTTGAGGTTATTTTTCTGCCACTAGATGGCATAGTTGCATTTGTAAGACTTTAGTGACAGCTCAGTGCATTTTTTTTCATATTAAGAGCTATTTCATCTTTAACATGAAGTAACTTGTGAAATTCTGCACATTTTTACAATTGTAAAATACAACTTGACCCGAGTCCCCACAAATCTATGCATTCATATTCAATGTATTACTGCTAAATTTTGAAGTGGGCGTGTCTGCTGCGTTGCGACTGGATTTCCCCCAATACAGGCTTTCCAAGTAAGGCGTGGTCATTAATCGCACGTAATAAAAAAAAAAATAGTGGTGTTAAAGGAACTTTAAATTAAGTTAAAATTAACCCACACATTTTGACACCCATATTAACTCTTTTACTGCCAAAAACGTTAAATGACGTTTAGTAAAAACCTACGGAGGGCCGCCAAGGACGTTAAAAGACGTTCTCCAATTTTTTTTTTTTTTTTTTGGGGGGGAAACGGGTGGAAGAAAGCCTTGGCCAGCTGTGGTGAAAGATGAGAGTTCAATCTTTCATTTGGTAGTATGTGTGTTTCCATAGTCCAAACACAACATTTTCTGTGGACCTTGAAAGATCAGTCAAAATGCTTAAATCGGCTGGCACTGGCGACATCCCGTTTCTGAAAACGTCTGGCAGTCAAAGAGTTAATAACAGTTCTCATCAATTCTCTTCTGGTGTGGTCTCGCCTTGTAGGTGCAAGTGGGCAACTTTCGGCACACCATCGCCAAAGTGCATCTGGGTGGCAGCGAGCTGGCCATCGTGGTGTCCATCGTGGTGTGCTGCGTCCTGCTGCTGCTCTGCACCGTGGGTAGGTCGCCGGGCCCCGGCCAGGAGATGGACAATCCAGATGTGACTCGGGCAAACAAACGCAATCGGCAGCACAAAGGCGGCGTTGTTGCTCCACGCTGATGGTTTTAGCAGACCGTCTGATGAACACAGTCTTTGAGAAGCATGTCACTCATTTGGTTTAGAAGTCAGATGCATTTGGGTAGTATTTTCTCCGGACAAGGGTCAGAATGTGTGTTATTAGAGATATGGATAGAAAAGAGCATATTAAAAATAAAAAATAAAACACAGGAGTGACAGAATAACAATAACAGTTTGCCAACAAGAGGGGAAAAACACATACAAAAAAAAATAAAAATAAATAATAATAAAAAATATATATATATAATAAAAAAATAATAATAATAAAAAGGAGAGCAATGATGATGACATGTCAAATCGGTAAAATTACAGAATGAACAATACTGAGCTCTCCAGAGAAAAAAAAAATCCCCAAAAAAAAGAGGGGAAAAACACTCAAAATAATACACTTATCTTGCTTTTTTAGAACTGTCAGTGAAAAACAACAACACAAGCACATGTGTTTTCTTCTTCTGTGTTTGTGTGTCCACAGCCCTCGTTGTGTACTGCACAAAGAGCCGAAGGGCAGAACGCTACTGGCAGAAAACTTTGGTCCAAATGGAAGAGATGGAGTCCCAGATCAGAGAGGAGATCCGGAAAGGTGTGTTTAATGTAAACACACACACACACACAGCTATTTTATCAGATGGCGTTCAGATGTCAAATGATGTTTCGTACAAGAAAAATCGAGACCGAAATATCGATCAGCTTTGTGTTGTTTTGTTCAGCGTTTGTCCCATTCGACCTGTGACGACGTGAGATGTTCGTTGACAGATTTGTGTCTAGCGAGCGTGATTCATATAGGAAGGCCGGCTGGTGACAAGCCATCAGTCACAGGCAGTCACAGTGATTTGGCGGCACGGCCTCGTGTGGCGGGGTGGGGGCAAGGCTGCATCGTGCACGCGTGGGTTTCTAGGCCATGCGAGCGAGCGAAGTTTGGCGAAGGCCGTGCCTGATTTATGGCTTGCCGATAACGAGGAAGACGAGAGGAGGGAGGAAGTCAAAGGTGTAGGAAGTCGAGGCGGTGAGTCCGAGGAAAAGCAGAAGTGCGTCGGACACATGGGGGGGTTGTTAAGGAGAGATTTGCGACTTACTTGAGTGCCCACAGAGGGAGAGCCGAGCTCAAGGCAGAAGGAAAGCAAGATGGCAGGAAGGCCACTTCTGCTCTTTGGGCCTTCTGAGCCTCATCATAAGTTGGGGGTGTGAACCGACATTAGATGCCTTTCCTCAATCCCCAGCTCTCGTTTGTTTTCCAGCAAAAACGCGATCTGAATCCGAATTGTGCTCGTCTGCAGCTCTCATTAGACAACACCGTTGTAATATGTAAATATTTCAAACGGGGCACGCTGCTATGCAATTGCGCAACATGCCAGCAAAAAATGGCCAAAGTCAGATTTGCCTCTCCTCAAATTGCCTGCATCCTTACTTATACATATCATTTAATCCCACCCTCGAAATGAATGCATTCATAAAGGCCGTTATTTGGGAAAGGTGATGACAGGAATGCAGATCCATCCAGGAAATGAAGCGACACAATCCTGTATTCAAATCTCTTCAAAAGTGAAATCACGGACGGATCTCACAGGGCCTCGGAGAATTTTTGTTGGGAGAAAATCAAATGCAGGGAAACAAAAGGAAACGAGAGCACTCAGTGGAGCGCAGACCTCCGCCGAGCCTGAACAAAAGTGCCCGCTTGTGCTGGAGCCAGCCAGTCATCCCTCAAAAGTACACACATTCATAAATCCACTTTTAGATCATAAACAAATGTCTGTTGACCTTGGAAAAGAAATGAAGACAAAACGCTTGGTGAGTCGACAAGAACAGACAAACTTGTGATTTGTAAATGTAAAAATAAAAGAAGAGAACTTGGCTGGCGATGATGCCATCCAGCTATCATCCATTTTTTAGGGCGTCTCAGGTGAGCCGGATTGGCTATCCCAGCCCATTTGGGGCGAAAGGTGGGCTTCACCCTGGACTGGTCGCCACCACTGAGTAGCATGTGACTGCATCCCCAGTCAGGCCAATGCAGCACTCCACTAAACGCCGGCCGAATTTGCGTAATCTGCTTCGGCTCCAGTCCTGTAGGTGGCGGTGATGCGCATTGCAAAGTGCTTGCCAAACATGTAAAAGTTTAGAAGTCCGGGCCTTCGACATCCACGGACTGCACGCTTCCATACTAACATCGGCCACACTGAGCTCCTGCAGGAGCGGACGTATCGTAACGTCGGCACGATCACGACTTGTTTTTGTCCTTTCAGGCTTTGCAGAGCTGCAGACGGACATGACGGACCTGACCAAAGAGCTCAACCGCAGCCAGGGCATCCCCTTCCTGGAGTACAAGCAGTTTGTCACCCGCACCTTCTTTCCAAAGGTCAACATTTCACTTTGCCTCCCTTATCACATTTCCACACACTCTCGCATTTTTGAGAAAAAAATTCTATTCTCCTTGCGTGCCCCGCTTCCTCCTCGCCGTCTTTTGGAATCCACACAACAATTCACTGACTCTGCCTTTTAAATGCACGGTAGCTGTAGCAAAAATGTCGCCGGCCTAAATTGGCACCTTGGCGGACTGCGAAAGCATTTTCTATAGGTAAGCAATTTTTGGATGGGTGAGCCCCCCCCCTGAAGGGGTCCGTTGCTGCGTGGGTGGTTGTTTTCACGCACACACGCAAACACACACAACTCGGCAAGCTTTATCTTGCAGGCTCAGTCGTAGACTTTGAAGGAGATACAACAATGGCGGGCAGCGAGACAAGGGAACGTTCACTCTGATTTCTCAAGTCACACTCAGCTCACACGCCCACGCCGGCTGCTCTCCAAGTCGGCGCTGGCAGCCATATTGGATGCCACCGTCGGGTCGGTGTAGAAGCGCCAATTCCGCCTAACCCAGATGAGAGTTTCGTCCTCTGCTCGGACAGCAAACAATGCCTTTTGAGCCTCGTTTCTTCCGGACACTAAACCATATTTTTTACAGCGTTCACAAGTTGTACGGGAACCTAACAGTCACCTCTAGTCATAGCTCGGGCAGTTCTGCCAGTAGGAGCTGCCAGCCTCACACATTCTCTTCATCTTGATCCATGGAGAGTCTTATATACTGTATATGATACAGGCGTATAACAGATGATCGGAACAGCCATCGCCATTCCTCTCAGGTTTTGTAGATCAATCACATTGCGCATACTAAATGAATCTATTTGCGTTTACTCCTCCCACAACGCGCAAATGAACTCCGTGTCAGTCTGCCAAGTTTGCGCCTCAAAGCTCTCGTAAATCAGCCTCCCAGAGTCCTCTCGGCCTTTGGTTCCAGTCTCAATTCATCAGAAAATGTTCAAGATGGCTTCTTTTCCTACACTCTAAAAACAGTTGGGTCAAAAATAACCCAAATTGGGTGAAAAAGGGACCAACTCAATTTTTGGGGCTATTTAATTAAGATAAAAAGTTGGGTCAAATGAATAACCCACAAAACGGCCCAACAAATTGGGTTGCTTTTCGGTTGTTTTATGGGTTATTTATTTGACCCAACTTTTTGGGGTAAATACAGTAATTCAAAAAGTTGGTTCGGTTAATTTTTCAATTTACCCAACAAGTTGGATCAAATTAGAAATCCACAAAACAGCCCAACAAATTGGGTTGTTTGTGGGTTATTATTTAGTTTGTTTTGCATTAAATAACTCAAAAAATTAGGTAAGTTCATTTTTTACCAAATTCAGTTGGGTTATTCAACTCTTTGACTGCCAAAAACGTTAAATGACGTTTAGTAAAAACCTACGGAGGGCCGCCAAGCACGTTAAAAGACGTTCTCCAATTTTTTTATATATTTTTGGGGAAACGGGTGGAGGGAAGCCTTGGCCAGCTGTGGTGAAAGTTTCAAGCAGATCTAGTTAGCCTAATGACTATTTTTGGCCCCTAGATAAAGTAAAGCACTATTTAGGTGTTTGTGGCATCATTCATGGACAAAAAGAAGTGTAGAATTCACTAGAGTGCATGAAATAACATCGTTTCACAAAAAGCTCATTTTCTCCGCTTTTTGTTTCAAAAGAGAGAATTTCGGTGAAAGTAACCATTTTCTATTGTTGATTACTGAAGAACGGAATAAGGTAGAAACAAACTTTAGTAGATAGAACACCTGTTGGGAATGTTTCCATCCAGGTCTTGGTTAACTCTTTGACTGCCAAAAACGTTAAATAACGTTTAGTAAAATCCTATGGAGGAGTGCCAAAGACGTTAAAAGACGTTTGTTTCAAAACAGAGGTGAAACTAACCATTTTCTATTGTTGATTACTCAAAAACGGAATAAGGAAGAAACAAACTTTTTTTTCTGATGAAAGCTGAGAGTCCAATCTTTCATTTGGTAGTATGTGTGTTTCCATAGTCCAAACACAACATTTTCTGTGGACCTTGAAAGATCAGTCAAAATGCTTAAATCGGCTGGCACTGGCGACATCCCGTTTCTGAAAACGTCTGGCAGTCAAAGAGTTAACCCAAAACGTTCAGTTGAACGAATAACCCACAAAACGAGCTAAAAAAATAGGTTGCTTTGTGGATTATTAATTTAATTTGTAATAACTCAAAACGTTGGGTCGTTCCATTTATGACCCAATTGATGTATTTTTGACCCAACAGTTTTAGAGTGTGGCAGTCTGCTCCTTATCATGCAATCATGACTGCAGCTGGCCTTGAAGCTGTCCAAACGTGTGTTTCAGATGTGCTCGGACTACGAGAGGAGTCTGGTCCAGCCCGCATACGAGTACGACTCATTGGGCCCCCGAGCTCTGCCGGAGACGCACCCGCTGCTGCAGGACTGGAAGGTGAGGGGTTAAACCATTAGCAAGTTTGCTCTTCTGCCAGAGTGCCTTGATTTGGCTCCTTACTATTGGGCACGTTCCCAACTGGGTCACGCAGAAGGCAAGCACGGTCGGGCGCCGCTCCGGACTGTGATGAGAAGTAAAATGTTGCATGTGTGCATGTTGTCGTGTGGAGTTAATGCTAAGTAGTCCCTCTTAGCACACTTTGAATATTTGTATTCTCCTGCAAATGCGTCTCGTTTTGTAATGGGGGGGCAGACGAAACCAGTTGGGCTTTCACACCTGCCTGCACACGCAAGGCACATTACGAGAGAAAGGAACAATCCCGAGCTGGTTTTGGAGCCGGCAGCCGGAGGGGCAGCCTGTCTAACTGTGATGAAGTGCCCTGCGTTCGCTTGCTCTTCCCGGGAAGTGTTTCCAGGTCGCGGCAAATAAATCTCACAGGTCCGCATTTATCTTAATGGGCACCTGCGTTCTCCTTCTGTCAGTCCACAAACTGCACCGTATGCTTGCTGCTCAATTGCAACACCACAGATAGGCCGGCCAGAGCCACAAAGTGGATTCTGAGGAGGCAAGAGGCCGACAATTATGCCGAAACAGATGAGACGAGAGCCGCGGGTGTAGCGGAAGTCACGTGACGAAAATAAACGTTTGCCCTCAGGCCGGCAGCCCGAGCAGACCCAACGTGGAGGAAGGCATCACGCTGTTCGCCACCCTCCTCAACAACAAGCACTTCCTCATCACCTTCGTCCACGCCTTGGAGCAGCAGAAGGACTTTGCCGTACGAGACAGGTCAGCATCTCTTTGCACTCGTCTTTACCATGAAAAGGCGACTTTCGGAGCATTTGAATATTTTCAACGGTCGTTTCAGTAAGTTAACAAATCCTCATTCAAAGATATAAAAAAAAGAAGAAAGAATGATGGTCTTTGAGAAAGATATTTGTTGTTAATTTTGGTTGTAGTTTGCAGTGGTATACAACTGCTTGAGTTGAGCTTTCAGCGTTGACCAAATTTGGTTAGCAAAACACAACACTAGGGATGTGACGAAACTTCACGATACAATAAATATCCCGATATGAACCTCATGATACGATAATGATGACGATTTTGCCTCTGATAACGTGTAAAAGGGGGGAGCACACTTTGTGTTTTTGTACATAAGAACAGCAATTACAGAGAAATAAGCTTGGCCATTTCACCGTCAAGTGAGCCAAAAGGTATTTATTTGACGGAGCTCTTGAAAAATATTTGCTGGTATGACTAATTAGTCGGAGTGATACAGCCGCAGTGGCTAAAAAATTAACCAACCACTAGAGGGTGCTAGAACTGCACAAATGGAATACAACGTCGCCTTTTTAACGGCTGTGCTGCTTTTAATATCGTGATGTAACGACGGCGATATTGTGCTACTTAACTCATTTGCTCCAAAAAACGTATACGTATGTTCTATTTTAAATGTTCAAAGACGTACGTATATCATTTTTTATGCTAGAGCATACAAAAGGCTTTGATGCAGCCTCTCAACTGCATAGAACGGTTGAAGAAATGGTGGTGATTACACAAACGGCCAGCAGTTGGCAGCAGAGCAAAGGAGATCAACCAGGGCCATGTTGAAAAAAAAAACCCTCACAATTCTAAATAGATTTGTGAATAATGATTAAACTTAGCTATATTCTAATGCTAAATGCTGCAAAACAGAAACAGATATATACTTTTTTTTTCCTGATGAAAGAAGATACTCTAATCTTTCCATGTTTTTATAGCAATAGAACACAATATTCTGCGAACCTTGCAAAATCAGTCAAAATCCAGTAAAACGGCCAGGAGTGAAGGGAATTGCTTCTGTGAAAATGCCTGGGAGTGAATGAGTTAATATCACGATATCACAATTTTGCCGTTATTGTTCCAAATTTGCCACCTGTTTGCTCATCTCCTTCCTCTCCTCGTCCGTCTTCTCACGACTCAGGTGCAGTTTGGCGTCCCTGCTCACCATCGCCCTCCATGGCAAGCTGGAGTACTACACCAGCATCATGAAAGACCTGCTGGTGGACCTGATTGACGCTTCGGCCTCCAAGAACCCTAAGCTGATGCTGCGCCGAACCGAGTCGGTGGTGGAGAAAATGCTGACCAACTGGATGTCCATCTGCATGTACAGCTACCTCAAAGTGAGCGCCAGCGCTTTGCGTCACTCGTGCGGGTCCGATTTCCACCAAATGCACAAAAAGTCTGATCTCGTCACCTGATCCGGCTAAGGTTCGACTCGTGTGCTTCTTTAGGAAACGGTGGGGGAGCCTTTCTTCCTCCTGCTGTGTGCAATCAAGCAGCAGATCAACAAGGGCTCCATCGACGCCATCACAGGGAAAGCGCGTTACACTCTCAACGAGGAGTGGCTGCTCCGCGAGAATATCGAAGCCAAGCCGCAGGTGCGATCGCTCAACTTGACTGACGGGCAGGCTTCGGGAAAGAAAACATTCCAAGCCTTTCTTAACATAACGCTCGGTGTTTGTTTTTTGCAGAACATCAACGTGTCCTTTCAGGGTTGCGGCATGGACTCGCTCTCTGTCAGGGTGATGAATACTGACACCGTCTGCCAGGTGAAGGAGAAAATCCTGGAAGCCTTTTATAAAAACTTGCCCTTCTCCCAGTGGCCCCGAGCGGAAGACGTGGACCTGGGTAAGAGCGCCCTTCCTTGGATTATTTTCATTCTCTCCCCGGCCGGCCCTCTCACATTTGACAAGCCTCCTTTGCAAAAAAAAAAAAAAGGGTCAATTGGTCTCATGGAGCCTCGCTAACCCGCGGCTGCAATAAAAGAAATGACGGGTTGCATCCGTGAGCTTGGACAGTAATAATCAGCAGAATGATTGCTTCCGAAAGCCGAGGAGCCCGCGGCGTTGATTTGATGAGCGTGCGCCGTCACTGCTTTTTTTTTTTTCCCCTCCTTCCTTGTCTCTTTCCTTTTCTTGACTCTGTGGTCTTGCATCCCCTCAGAGTGGTTTGACTCCGGCAGCAACAGCAAACTTCTGCAGGACCTGGACAACTCCTCAGTCACAGAGGATGGCCGCAAGAAACTCAATACCATCTTCCATTACCAGGTGCGTGTGTGTGTGTGTGTGCGCGCGTGTGAAATGTGTGCGTGCAGAGGGCACTTCCTTGTTTGTGTGGAGGCTTCGGTGCATCTGTTTGCTTTTAGCAAATCTTTCAAGTGTCGATTTGTTTTCGTGTCTGATTCGGCGTTTCTCGGAGACAATTGGCTGAGTAAAAGTGCAATTTTATAAATGCATGCAAAACACATTCAATGTCATGAGATCCGTCCTTTTTTGATGAAGGTGACCTTGACAATAAACTTCCAGTCGTTTATGGACTTGAGCAAGTGCAGCATGTTTAACTCATTTGCTCCCAAGAGTGTATAAATACGTTCTATTTAAAATATCACCATACTCCCAAAGACGTATTTATACGTTTTTTTGTTTGTTTGTTTTTTCATGCTAGAGCACACAAAAGGCTTTGATGTAGCTTTTTCAACAACATATTTGCTCCAGTCAAGAATCCAATTTGTCAATGTTAGTGGGATTGATTGTTTGTCAATATGTGCCCAGTCATTAGTAGCCGACCAGTCTAGGGTATAGTCCATCTATTGCCCAAAGTCAGATAGGGTCCAGCTCTTCCGAAACCCATTGATTGATTGATTGATGTCCTTATGCTGTTTTCGAACTGTCACTGAAAGGATAGATGGATGGATGGATGGATGGATGGATAGATAGTCATCCAATGAGGATGACGATGCGTGACATCAACTGCAAAATAAACTTTTATCCCAGTCACAAGTTTAACCGTGTATATGTTGTGTATGATGTTTAAATAGTGAATTGCTGGGACGAAGATTTGTTAGGAAGGTGTAACTCAGATTATGGTTGTAGGCTAGCGGGCTAGTTAGCAAGAAGCTACAGCGCGTAGCATGCCGCTGGACTCTCAGCTCAAACTTTCGCTCTGAATAAGTTCCAGTGAATAATACCGGTCGCCATTTCCTCCTCCCGTCCGTGAAGCTTTTTCAAACTGCCCGTGTGTGGAGAACACGACTAGTCAGTTTGTTCGTTCCCATTTCCCCAACATGTAGCAACGGTACCTGTAATCTGATTACATGTTTTTTTCCTGTAACTGTAAGGGAATACAGTTACTTTTTTGGGGGGGGTAATCTGATTACGTAACGGCGGTACATGTATTCCGTTACTCCCCAAGCCTGCCCCTAAAATATGTAAACTTTCAAGCACAACTGTATCTTTTGGACTAATTTTAACCGGTCCAACTTGAAATTGTTCAGATCATCCTATTTATAGACCCCCTCCCTAATTTCAAAATAAAAGCTCCATATAAAAATGTTGGGGTTCTAACTTTTTTTTAAATTTTTGACCGATTCTAACCATTCCAATTTGACACTTGCTCATGAAATGCAACTTTCAAACTTTCAAGAGTCCACAGTCCAATTCAAAATCTCCATGGGAATTTTCAACGATCCGCTGCTGTCCTCAAATCATGCATGTAGAAATCATGTTGAAAGTGAGCTCACAAAATGGAAGAGCACAACGTCTTTCTTTTTTAAGCTTTATAACTTGTTTCTTTTGACGTTTAGCAGACTCGTTTTGTGGTAATAGCAAGACAAACCCAAGTAGCAGCTGCTAAACATCTGCAGAAGAAAACAAGCCAAGTACAAGCGGGGAGGAATGCGAGCGCGTGTTTGCTTCTGTCTACGTTCATTTGTGTGGGAGTGAACAGACACTGGGCGACCCTCTGACCCTTGACCTCTTACCTGTTCCCGTTAAGTGCTGTGTTTAGTTATGCTGAGTTGTGGGGACGCAGGAGTGAACTAACGGTCCCGGGTCACTGGCAAAGTCTCTCAATCCCTTTCGGCGTGGGCAGCCTTTGTTGAGGCCGGCCGGCGCAACGGCAAACACGCGCGGCACTCAACGCCGCATTCCTCGGAGACGGGCTTAATGACGCGGCTCTGGTGCACCGGCGCTCACCTCGCTCTGACCCCGTCACCTGTCGTCTTTCTTCCTCCAGGTCCCAGAAGGGGCGTCGCTGGCCATGAGCCTGCAAGACAAGAAAGAGAACAGCCTGGGGAGAGGTACGTCACTTTCAAACGCATGCTGATGTTGTGTCACACACACGCAAACTTCATGCATAAATTCGCTTGCTCGCTCCAGCACGTGAAGCGGTTGCATGATGTTGACGGAAAACTTCAAAAACAATATCACAAATATGGAAGAACACTTCAAGCAGTGGTATGTAATCTGCACGCTTGTCATGGCAAATCTAGATTAGTGGTCATTTATATTGTAGGGTCAGTCCAGACGTCCCCCAGCCACTTCGTCTGGCTCTTAAGGGGGAATCCTGAGGCAATCCCAGGCCAGCCAGGAGAGCTTGATGTCTCTCTGGCATTTCTTGGGTCGTCCCCGGGACGTCCTCCCTTTGGCACGTGCCCAAAACGCCTCACCAGGAAGGCATCCAAGGCACATCCTAACCAGTTGCCTGAGCCACTTCATCTGTCTTTTCCCAATGCTTTACTCAGATGAGCCCCTCCTGCCTCTCTAAGGGCGAGTCTCATTTCACTTGCATTTGGGATCTCGTTCTTTTGGTCACAATCTACGGCTGGTGACCATAACAGAGGGTAGGAATGTACATTAGCCTATAAATCGCTCCTTCTTCACCACAAAGATACTTGAACTCATCTCATCCCGACCCGGAGAGGGCACCCTTTTCCGACTTAGGACCTTGCAACCCAAAAACAGTTGGGTCAAAAATAACCCAAATTGGGTCAAAAGGGACCGACCCATTCCCGACTGCTTGGGTTAATCATTGAAACCAAAATGTTGGGTTAAATAAATCATCCAAAAAACCCACCCAAAAAGGCAACAATAAATGTTTTTTTTTTGTTTTTGATTGTCAAAATGATTAATACACTCTAAGAACTGTTGGGTCAACAATAACCCAATTCAGGTCAGAACTGGGCTCATCCACTACTATCTTTCTTATTTAATTTATTTTTTTGTACAAAAATGGGTCAATTTAATGTTGTTGTTTTGTTTTGTTTTTTAATATAAAATGACCCAATTTTGGAGGGGTGTTGTTTGTACATAAAAAAAACAAAAGTATTGGCTCAAATTGTCCCAAGTAGTGATTTGCTCCATTTTTGACTGTTTTCAGAGTGCACACAATACCCCATAAATTGGGCTGTGGATTATTTATTCGACCCAACTTTGTGGTTGAAATGAAAAACCTAAAAATTTGGGTCAGTCCCCATTTGACCCCATTTGGGTTATTTTTGACCCAACTGTTTTTAGAGTGTTGTCTTACATTCAGAGGTGCTTATTCTCATTCCAACTGCTTCAGACGTGGCTGCGAACTGCTCCAGTGAGAGTTGAAGACCACGACTTGATGAGGCCAACAGAACCACATCGTCAGCAAAAAAGCAAGGATGCAATAGCGAGGCCACCAAACTGGACCCCTTAACACCTCAGCTGTGCTAGAAATTCTGACCATAAAAAATATGAGCAGACGGAATCCAACTTTCACTGAAAACTCAGTCGAGTTCAGTCGTCATCCAAAATCAAATGAGCCCAATTCCTTTTTACCCGAGACAAGTTTACATATCTCATGGTCTGGGTTGTCCATTCTCTGTTTTGCTTCTCCTCCTGACAGGTTGCAGGTGTGCTGGAGTCGATCCAGCTGACTTTAGCCAAGAAAAGCAACATATAGTCACTCTCTTAAAATAATTAGCTACGTCATTTTTTTTTGCAAAATGTCTTTTATTTTTGCCTAAATCATCTCCTCATTATACAAATGGTTACATTTTTTTGTCTTTCCTGAAAAGTCTGAAAAATTGACGCAGCGATTATTTTAAGAAGGCGTCAATATGTTGGACTGCTCACCAGCCAATCACTTGGCTCCTATAGACAAACAATTTTACAATCACACTTATGGACACCTGAGAGTTTTCAATGAACTAACTTGCATAATTCTGTTTGGAATATGGGAGGTAGTCTGGGGTGCTCAGAGAAAAGGACCCGCAGAAAACAAACTTGGGGAGAACACAAACACTACACAGGAAGTCCCTGGACTGCTCACCGGCCAATCGCAAAGCAGATTGAGACAAACAAACATTTTGCTCCAAAATGGTCACTTTTCAGGAGACCCCAAAAACAGCATGTTTTTTTTCAACATTACATCATCAAAGAGAACAAACCATTTTCAACACTTTATATTCTTCAAGAATTTGTTGGGGGGGAAAAAAAGAATAAATAACACCCACACATGCGGACTGACC
The DNA here is from genome assembly GCF_051991255.1 of Vanacampus margaritifer. Classification (NCBI taxonomy): domain Eukaryota; kingdom Metazoa; phylum Chordata; class Actinopteri; order Syngnathiformes; family Syngnathidae; genus Vanacampus; species Vanacampus margaritifer. The sequence continues at coordinate 10,639,245 of NC_135432.1, forward strand.
AATAGTATTGATTTTTGAGAAAAAATAAATAAATGTGACTTGTGAGGTTTTGGCCCGTCGTCAGCAATTTGCACCATTTAGCGGTTTCAAAATCCTCAAAGGGATCAACCCCCACCCTCAAACCTGTGAGGCGAATGCGCTCACCACTCGCCCACCGTGCCGCCGGTCTGCCTTGCACCTTCCACAATCATCCGCAGAGCAGATGTGTGTTGCGTCAGGGTTCACGTTTGTCTCCTCTCATCATAGCCGCCCAAAAAGCGGGGGGGGGGGATTTATGCGGACAAACGCTGGCTGCCACTTGAAAGCATTTGAGGGGGCGTCTCGAGACTGCCGAGCTCAATGGCGATGGCTGTCGAGGGTCTGGAGTGGGGCCCACTGGGCAGCGCCACCACCTGGCAGGCGGCTCGCACGCACGCACTCAGCGTTTGCACGGTGATCTCGTGTCTCGTGTTTGCCATCTTGGCATCCGTGTGCTCCCATCACACGGCTTCACGTGTCGCTACATCAGTCCTTCTCAAACAGCAGGGGCGGGAACTTTTTTTTTGTTCCCCCTCCGTGTAGAATAAAGCGTAATTGCACATCCACGACAGTAGGTGGCAGTAACGTGTTCATTGCCAGAGTGTGTTATGGGATTTTTGTACGACGGCGTATTGGGGCAACGTATAAATATATTTTTTTAGAGGGCGTGGGGCAATATTCAGAGAAAAAAAAATCGCAAATTTATGAGTTTTTTTGCCGCAAATTTGTGACAGATTTGTGAGAAAAAACTCAAGAAACTTACGAGAAATACACGTGGCGTAGCTGTAGTCTAATCATGTGAGGATTTGTTTGTGGTTAATGGGACGTTGTTTATAAAATGAAAAGGCAGGATGGAGACGGATTCATTCTTAAATTCTCAGCCGTAGCGACATCACTTCCTGATCCCCTATCAGCTGATTAAAACTATCCAATCAGACGTTAGCATACCAAAGGTAAATGCAAGTGAATGACGGAGAGCAGCAGATTCGACACATCAATTTAGATACTTGTACAAAAAAATACCAAAATGTATGAATGTGTAAATAATAATTCTGGAAGCATAAATGTACAAGTAAAAATACATTTGAACAAATTAACTTAAATGCTTGATCGTCCGGTTGTGGACCTTCGCAAAGTGAGGCGTCTTTGTCGCTGGCCAGTGGCCGTACGCAACGTTTCAAAGAGCCAATGCTTAACATCATATGGTTCATCTATGCTAAAGCAATTACTAGCTCCTTGTTTGGAAACCCAACCGAAAAGTATTGGCACAAACAGTCAAGTAGTACGCTATGTGCAGTTCTCGTGAGTTTTTTTTCTCCCATATCTGCCACTACAGTATATAAAATGGCAAAATTGGCACTTTCTAAAATGGAAATTTTGCGACTTTATAAAGTGGAAAAAAAAATTTGAATGAGTTTTTTTCTCGGAATATTGCCCCCGACCTCTAAAAAAATAGATATTTATACGTGGCCCTAATAGGCCCTTTTTTCTTTTTTTTTTTGCACTGAGCAGGAAATATGAAGTGCAGTGAACAAACCCTTCAGAGACACCATGGGAAAATATATCACAGGGATCAAAAGAAAGTTGATCTATATTTCTTCCTTTCTTGTTTTCTTTAACGGTAATAAGGATACAATGTCATGTAGATTTATACTCCAAACAGTTTAGACAAATAATACTATTTATAGTCACCGCGGAGAGTTGGTGGGGTGGGGATTGGGGGGAGGGGGTAATTATTCTCTAGAAAATATTTGCGAAGCATTGCTCTCCACCTTCTCTCGCCATATTACACGTCATTGTTTGCGCCTCCGCCAAACCCATCTCCATCAAATTTTGAACACGCGACAAGGTTTGAGAGAACAAAGACGGTTTGGGAGTGTTTGGCAAGTGTCTTTGCAACGTTTTGCAACACTGAAGGAAAAAGCAACATTCCCTACGTGCGTGCATCCTCGCAAGCCTGCGCTGCTCACCGAGTCGCGTTTTCATTTCAATCACTTGTCAATTTGTTCTTTCAATATAATTACATCTAGATGAATGAAATCAATAAATAAACTAAATAAAAGATGTGGGGTGGCCTGAGAGATGTCCACCCTTGGCCACCACGTAGCTCCGCCCCTGAGGATAAGCAATCGGAGATGCAACTACAACATTTGTTTACATTCTTTATTTTAGTATCAGATTGTTATTTGCTCGCCGATGCCGACACGGAACTAATGGGCAAATATGACTGACTCCTGATAGCGCTCGTTAGGCCACGCCCCTTAAAGGCACACGTCAACACAGATGCCAAGTGTTTGCGTGTGACATTCAGCTGACACTTGAGAAGAGAATTTTTTTTGGTGTTGCCGTTCCCTTTCATTGCTATTTCGCCGGCGGGCGATCAAGGGGAAGCTTACGACGAGGCGGCGGCGGCGGCGGCGGCGGCTTCCAAAGCCGGCCGAGCGTCAGCTTCTCCTTTGAGTCGATTTTCTGTGTCTGTCGCTCCCAATCTGCTGCTCCTTCCTATCGTTGCCCTTGACGTTGTCTGACGGCTTCGCTCCCCTTCCGGCCCACCGTCCACCTGCATCACCTTCTCCCCTTGCATGTCCGACTAGCTTCACCTCCTCCCTCTGATCTGTCACCTCACCCCCCCCCTCACCCCCCGACCTCTCTCATTCTGCAGGTTGTTGATTGTTTCTTCTTTCGTTTTTTTGTCTCTCTAGCCAAAGATCTGGACACGGAAAAGTACGTCCACTTGGTGAGTTACTGCTCAAGTGTTGCTTTTTCTGTGTGTGGAGATGGAGAGAATGAGGGTGAACGGAGGTGAAAAGGAAAGCCGGCGGCAGGAAAAGAGCGACGTTAATGCAGCTTAAGCTCTTTTATAAGCGCTGCCAAGATACGAGCCCTTTGACTTTACAATAATGAGTTCCTGGGAGCGCAATTTGCCGGGTGAATAGTCCCTTTTCAAGTTTTTGACATTTGCATTTAGGCAGTCAGATACGTGATCGGCAGACGTTCCCTTATTTGCCGGTCTTACTTTCTGTCTGGCGTGATGCGGTTTGTGGATGAGGAGGAAACGTTTAGCGTCCTCGTGAGGCGCTAGACAAGCCAAGCGTGCGCTCACTGTCGACTTGCGCTCTTCCAGGTGCCGCCGCACGACGATCTGATGGAGAACAAGAAGTCGCACAGGCAAAGCCACCGCAAAAAGGTGCTGCCGGAAATCTACCTGACGCGCCTTCTGTCTACCAAGGTGAGCTCCGCCCACCCACGCACACACGCCCACATGTTACAGCCGAGTGGATGTTTTCTCCTGATTTCTGTTTTGCAGCATGTTTATCGTAAACCTGCTTGTCGTTCCTTCCCAAGGGAACTCTCCAGAAGTTTCTGGATGACCTCTTCCAGGCCATCCTCAGCATCCCCCCCGAACGGCCCCCACTGGCTGTCAAATACTTTTTTGACTTTCTGGAGGAGCAGGCCGACAAGCGGGGCATCACGGACCCGGACACGCTACACATCTGGAAAACCAACAGGTGAGCAAATTCATGCAAGTCTGGCGCTGGTTCAGGTGCAAGGTTTTGAAGACCCCTCCCTTCCTCCCCTCCCCTCCCCACCCGTGCATGCGCAGTTTACCGCTGCGATTCTGGGTCAATATCCTGAAGAATCCCCAGTTTGTCTTTGACGTGGATAAGACGGATCACATGGACGCGTGCCTGTCCGTCATCGCGCAGGCCTTCATCGACGCCTGCTCTGTGTCCGACCTACAGCTGGGCAAGGTCAGTACGTTCTGGAGCTCACCAAATATGCCGAGAATACCGAACCAAACACATCCTTACCTATCAACAAAACAGCCTGTCTCCACTAGTGGTAATTTCATTAGCGAATACTAAAGAAAAATATTTTTGTCAACACAAAAACGAAAATTAGACTAGACTAATAACTAATAGCTGGGCATTTTTGTCGAGTAACGAAGACGAGATGAAAATTATATGATTTTGTAAAATCCTGTCACCGTCATGTGACACATATTGACACACACCCTTTCAAATCTGCAGCTAGCGAGGGCAACGTCCAACAGTTATAACGTTCAAACCATGTTAATCCGACCGCTAGCTAATGCTAGCTAACGTATTAGCTTGTAGCATGGAGTCATAATAGCCAAGTTATTTTAACCCCTGGGCGTTATTTGACCATTTTTTGGCTTTTTGTTGGTTCTGATCAATCCATTTCAAAATAAAATAACGCCCAGGGGTTAACCGGATTCACAGGGAAAGGTTAAAAAAAAAAAAAGAAGTGAAATATAGCTATAACGTAACATGAATCCAATAGCAATTACGTTCCAACAAAAATGTTAATCCAACCGCTAACTAATGCTAGCTAACGTAGCATGGAGCCACAGTAGCCACTGTAATTGTGTGAAGTTGTTTATAATCAAAAAGATGAGAACATTTTTTTATGTGAAATAGTTTTCGATGTGAAATGTGAAATGTTCAACATAATCTTCAAAAAATATACACGGGTAAAATGATTGTCCTAACTAAAACTAGACTATAATGTCAACAGTTCTTAAAACTAGATGAATAAAATCAGGTTTTCTTGGACTAAAATAAAGACTAAAATGCTAGATTTATAGTCGACTAAAAGTTGACTACCCATGAAAAAAACTAGCAAGTGTGATTGAAACTGGACTAAAACTGAAATTAATTTTAAAACTGTCGGATAAAATGAACACTAAGTCTACGTACAGAATGCCAAAGCCATACACAGCAATCAATCAGACGCCAACATACGTAAGATTGGGGAGTGGGAACAAACTCTGACCTCGGCAATCCCCCGAGCCGTCAGACTGTCAGCTCCGTCTACCTCACCTTGTCTACTATCAGGCTGGCCCGCGGATCCAAGGTCACAAGCACTAGTGTGTGTGTGTGTGTTCGTGTTCGTGTGCGTGTTCGTGTGTGTCTAAGCTCAATTGTGACTTCACTGTTCACAAATGTGTCTCATCCCTCCGACACTGTGACCCTGTGAACACGCTCTGCTTCCTGTCTCTCCCTGACTGACTTCCTTCCCTGGAGGGAATCCAGCAGTCAGCAAATGATCATCCTCCTTGAATTCACTCCTTTACTCTCCTTGCACTTTTTTTTTTCATGGGGCTTCCTCAGCCAACCCACACATTTTTCTTTCTTTTTTTTTTTTTATTATTAATTTTTTTTTTTTTTAATATGTACTGATGTTAGGCAAAATCCCCGTACTTTAAAAACAAAACTTGTCAGGAGACCGCCCCAACATTGCGTCATCAAAGATGGCAAGCTATTTTCAACACTTCTGATTGTAACATTGTGTGCATCATACAGAATTTTTTTTTACAGGAAACAGTAAAAAAAATCCTAAAAATAAAATCACCCACAATGTTAGCAAAAACCCAGAAAATGGTCCCCATGATGTGATATAAACTCACACACATATGTTTGTTTTACTATCTTTGTGGGGCCATCTCATTGACATAATGCATTTCCTATCCCCCTCCCCTAACCCCACCCATCAAAAATGATTGCCTACCCCTATTCTTTACCCTAACCTTAACCATAACATATTTCAAACCTGAACTCTAAAACCAAGTCTTGACCCTCAAAAAGAGGTCTTAACTTGTGGGGCCCAGCAAAATGGACCCACATGGACGGGTGGGCCCCACAACTCTGTGAAATCCCGAAATGTTGGCCCCACTATGTAACAAAAACAAGACCACACACACACACACACACACACACTTGTCTTTGTATCATCATGGGGCTATCTCATTGACATAATGCATTTCCTAGCCCCTCCCCCTAACCCCAACCATCAAAAAGGATTGCCTGCCCTCATTCCTTACCCTAACCTGAACCATAAACATATTCAAACCTAAACTCTAAAACCAAGTCTTGACCCTCAAAAAGAGGTCTGAACTTGTGGGGACCACCAAAATGTCCCCACAATTTCAAGTCTGTCCCCACAATGATAGTTAAAGGGTTACTTTAAAAAATGTATTCCGATACAGTTACTAGTTATCGGTTTTAAAATGTAGTCAGTAACGTACGGGTAACCCAAGTATCATAATATTAAAGTAATGTAACTTGAGTACTTTAAATTACTTTTGGATTACTCCAATACCCCCCCAAAAAAAATGAATGCAGTGTATATTTTTACATATTTGTCTGGTCTTTACAGTATTATAGCTGCTTTAATATGCAGACTTTTGGAATTCTGAAGGAAGCCTGAGCACCTGCAAATCAAATCCAAAGCACAAGAATTGAGGCAGACATGCTAACCACTTGTCCATGATGGATGGATCAATAGCACCGCATACATGTTCGTAACGTGATGTCAACTACGCCAAAAAATGATTTATTTATTTTTATTCCCATAGGCAAAATATAGCAAATGTGTGGGCCTAGCCTGCTAGCTCTTAGCGCTCTTCCATGGTAACTAGCAGTCTGGATACGTTTGTTTGTAAATGTTTTACCAAATACATGAATAAATCCTCAAGTGAATATGACCCAAATCAGTCACCATCTATTCCCTTCCAATCACTTTTGTAACTGACCGCACTAATGCTGCGTTCAAGGAAGGTGGAAGGTCAGATCTATCCAAATTTGGATTCTCCCATTCTGACCTCAAAGCATTCGTAGCAAACGTAAACAACAAAGATGGCTGATTCCGATCCATTCTTTGTTGTTGTTTTCTCCACTTCGCAACTTGGGTTTCTGAGTTCAAAGGGGACACACGTTCTGGTATGAAGTCGGAAAAGTCAGACTTCCTCGAATGCAGCATAAAACCAACACGTGGAGCAACTAATGGCGTTCCGTTGAGTATTGCTAGTTATCCAGTGATCTACTTGACTCTGGGAAAGCTTGTTTGGCCAACAATTTTGAGAGCAGGCAAGGACTCTCTCATCCCACATTAAAAATAATCCAGTGTTAATAAATGTACCTGCAATCGGATTGCTTTGTTTTTATTTAACTCTAACGGAATACACTTCCATTTTCTCTATATAACGCCCAAAGCCAATTCTTTCCGAACCTCCAGATTTTCTGCAAGTGGTGTACCAGCAGGGCACGCAGGGTCTGGATTAGCCACATCAAACGAAGCCATGCCCCCCCCCCGTTTCCACGGAAACCTTCTTATCTGGCACGATGCACGCTCACGCAGGGGTGAGAGGTCACAGGGGGGGTTGGCAAACAGATGGGCAGACGGCAGGAAGTGACCTTGCGGACAGGAAGCGGGATGCTTCGTTATCAGAAGGACCCACTTCACGCACACACACACGTCATGTTACACAAATAACGTATGACACGATTTGTGCTGTAAGCACATTTGCTGCTCCCCCCTCCCCTCCCCCCCCCCATCCCCTGTCCTACTTTTTCCTCCACATCCCCTTCGTCCGTTTGCCATAGTCACCATTAAAAGCCGAATGCGCCCACAACCGACTTTGCGTTCTGCTCGAATGAGCGCCAGCCAGGCAGCAAGCGGAGAACGGAGCACGCCGGGAATTCCTCCGTCAAGTTGACGGGCGTGACGTCCTTTTGACTATCTTGGAAGTTATTTGCATTGAAAGGTTGTCTTTTTCTTTTACTTTGCAGGATTCTCCCACCAACAAGCTGCTGTACGCCAAAGAAATCCCCGAGTACAAGAAGAGGGTGCAGTGCTACTACCAGCAGATCCAGGAAATGGCGCCGCTCAGCGAGCAGGAGATGAACGCGCACCTGGCCGAGGAGTCTCGGGTAAGTCGCGCCCTCGCACGCACGTGATGCCAACCTTTTGGTCTGATGTCGAAAATCTTTTGCAGAAGTACAGAAATGAATTCAACACCAACCTGGCCTTGACGGAGATCTACAAATACGCCAAGAAATACAGAAACCAGGTAGGAGTTCTCCAGAAAAAAAAGTAATAATAAAATAAAATAAAAAAATAAAAAGGTAGGAGTTCCTCGACATCGGCCGGCCCAAAGCTGAAGCCATATTTGGACATACTGTCATGGAGACGCATCAAAAACAAAACTCACCGTCACGCTGAAAGTAGTCGACGTCGTTAGCGTGTGTTCCTCTTCAATGAGAGGCGGCCATTTTGGGATCATGGGAGACCCTAAGTTATTCCAAATAGTTTGGGCTGAAAATCCCACTTGACAAAGATCGCATGATGGAAATGAAAGCAAGGTTTTCGCTGCTTTTGAAAGCTCGGTTGCCTCATTAGCTGGACGAATATTTTTAGAATAGATTAATCTAGCTATTATTCAATCAATTAATCGACTAATCGGATTCATTTTTATTTTGCATTAAATTGTATTACAAAAGCATTTTTTACCTGATTACTTATTATTAACCGGTGATTGGTGTTGATTTCGTACTTCATACTCGTATAGAGATTTAAAAAAAAAAAAAAAAAAAAAAGGGGATTGATGTTGTACTATGTTACCGGTTTGGTCATTGTTTTCCAAAGTAAAAACAGATGTTTGCAAATGTCTTATTTTGATTACACGCAGAAGATAATCAGTCTGAGCAAATGAGTTAATAAAGACTGCACTAAAATCGAAGGACATTTTAGTTCACCAAGATGAGACGATAATTATGATTTTGTAAAATCTTCTTTCTGCTAATCTGTCACTAACACAGTGACAGTTCAAATCTGCAGCTGGCGAGTGCAACGTAACATTATTCCAACCGTTATAACGTTCAAACCATGTTAATCCAACCGCTAGCTAATGCTAACTAACTTATTAGCTTGTAGCATGGAGTCATAATATAGTCATAATAATAAGTTATTTTAAATAAAAAAGATGAGAGAAAATTTTATATGAAGTAGTTTTAGATTATATGGAAATGTTCAATATTATTTGCTGACAAAAAATGTAAAGGGGTAACATGATTGACTAAAAATAGACTAAAATGTTGATTAAAATGATGTTTTCTTGGACTAAAAAAAAAAAAAGACTAAAATGCTCGATTTATAGTCGGCTAAAAGTTAACTAAATAAAAAATGGGATGAAGTTGACCAACTATGATCCAAACTAACAAGTGTGATTGGAATTGGACTAAAACTGAGACAAAATGTCTGATAAAATGAACACGACTTGCCGTGCTGTGGTTGCGTTCAGGTGGCGAGCGCCCTGGAGTGCAACCCGACGGCGCGGCGCACTCAACTGCAGCACAAATTTGAGCAGGTGGTGGCCCTGGTGGAGGACAACATTTACGAGTGCTCCAGCGAGGCCTGAGTCCGTTTCGCCGCCATTGCCGTCGTGCCAGGAGCGAAAGGTCGCGAGGACGGCGGCCACATCTTGAAAGGCTTCCCGACACGCTCGCTCGGCCCTGGATGAGACTTTCGGAGAGTTAGCGGGACTTGAAGCCCCGCCGGTCTTAATGCACTGAACCCTTTCCCGTCGGGAACGAGCCAATGATGCACTGCACTGTATTATAATGTCCATAGCAATATTTATAGATGTGTTGTAATGCTTTGACGTAGCCGTCCGTCCGTCCGTCCTTCCGTGCGGAGGCGACGGCGGTGATTCAAGTCGTCCGTAAAGCCTGCAACGTTCTCAGGTGTGACTCGCCACCGTCGGTGCTTTGAACTTTTTGTCCCAATGTGCTTTGCGGCTGAAGTGGAAGACGAGTGCAGCGGCTCACTGGGAAGTCGTCGCAACGCCATCCAAGTATTGAAGCCGTCCACGCGTCGTTTTGGACCAAAATAGAGGGAAATGTACATTTATGACAAATGTGACCTGCGTATTATCTCAAGGCAAATCTCGTGCCATTTGAGTGTATTTGTGATGCCAAATGATTTGTGAGAGTGGCTGAAATAAAAGTATTTAGGCTTTGATTGTGTCTGTTCCACCGTTCTTTATCCTGCCAGATGTCACATTGGCTTCTTTTTTTAAATAGTGGGGGGGGGAATGTGCAATGTTTGCGCTATATTATTGATTTGGTTGTTACTAACCTAACTATGAGATGCATTTTTTTAAAAATAATTTCCAGTTTAACTCATTCACTGCCATTGACGACTACAGACGTCAAAAATTAATTTGAACTATTTCTTTTAGTTTCACATTTTTTTCCACTTTTGTTAACAATAGTATGAATATCTAAAAAAAAAATGGAATAGTACATTTAGAACAGATATAAAATTTGTGATTAATCTTGAGTTAACTAGTGTCATTTGATCAATTACAATTTAAAAAAAAATGAATCACCTGATGCCGCTAATTAAAAAAAAGAAGAAAAGATTATTTAAAAATAAGGGGCGTCAGACGATTAATTTTTTAATTGTAATTCATCACATGACTTCAATAGTTAACTCACGATTAATCACAAATGTTATATATGTTCTAAATGTACAATAAAAAAAAAATCTAGATTTCATATTCTTGTTAACTAGTGGAAAAAATGTGAAACTAATAGAAATAGTTCAAATGAATTTTTGACATCTATAGCCGTTAATGGCAGTGCATGACTTAATACATTTTGTAGAAACTTTATTTGGACGTACACCGCCACTGTTATATATGTCGCAACGCATTCAGTGTGTAGTGACGTAGAATGGCGGCTGGCTTTCTGCCGAGCAATTTGAAACGCCCTTAAAGTAAGCAAGGTAAGTGGCATAATGTTTTACCATAAGAAAAAGTAGCATAACGTTACTACAGAGACTATGTTGTAGTGTTAGTTTGTGATTGTTTAGGCAATGGTTATTTTTGCCGTAACCGGCAAATCTCCCGTGAACGTTATTTTGCCGTGAATAACCTTTTTTTTTGGGGGGGGGGGGTCCTCCATAGTAATCAAGTTACATTTCAAAGTCACTGTGTGTTACTGTATTGTAGTGATGGCAAGTCACAAACATGAGAGGTAGTTACGTTTTGGATGGAGAATTTTACTTCATAAAATGCAAAAGCCAGCAACAAAAGGCAGGACAATAAACACAACATTCACTCAGGCTACATGCAACAAAACTGATCGTTAAAGTATAATAAAAGAAAGGAGGTGGATGAATCACTATTCCTAACTAAAGGCAATGACCAACAGCTGTACATTATGGAACACGTGTAATAAAAGGGCAACAATTTACAACCTGAACCGTGAGACATTCTTGGGGAGGGACGAAAGTCACGTTTTCATTGTGGGCGACCAAACAGCAAGCTGGAAATACGGCCACGAGTTTGAAAATGGGAAGGTTGTTTGTGTTTATGTCACATTTGAAGAAACATTTGGAGTCGCAGTACGGTACTACTGAGGGGGGTGGGGGGGAGTTACATCAGGTTCGAGCTACAACTGATGCAGAAAGTGCCCTCAACACCAAAATGAATGAATAATTAAATAAACTAGGAAAATTCCCGCAGAAATTTTGAATGAGCTGAACAGTTTAAAATGTAAACGACTGGAATCGGTCAAGAAATGTGGAAGTTAACCATAATTAACATCAACTAAAAGTGTCTCACTGTCCCTTTAAGAAAAATGCACTTTCACGCACACACATTTGACTTGGAGACGTCACGCACCCACATTCCATTGATATTGTATGAGAGACGCACACCTCCAACAAAAGCCTCTCACGACTTAATGGTTCAAGATATAGAAATAAATAAATATGGTTGGTAGAATGGCTTTTCGTTTTTGAAGGTTTGGTGCTGACACCTGGAAACAATGGTCTTTGTGAGAGATGTCTGAGAAGCTGTTCATGTGGAAGACCCCCCCCCCCCCCCCTCACTCATCCACTAACCTGACATGAGGCCAAAGTAAGCGCACATTCCAGCTTGCATGTGCTCTTCCACATGCTTTTAGTTTTGGGAAAGCACTCCTTGCATCCGCATCTAATCACTAGCAGTCTAGGTGTGTTTTCATCATACTGGAAGTAGAACCGCTAAGAATCATGGGAAATGTAGTCCTACTGGCCGAATGCTGCGGTTGCCGGCCACAGACACAACAGCAAACTGAAATTTATGGTGTCACGGTTTATCATTTTGAAAATCAGGTCGCTATGCATGTCCGTAACATTTCTAGATCCTTTTGTGCTCCTTTGGAAGTTTCTCAGGTGAGGCAAGGCGACCTCTGCAAATTATGTGACGCTTTGAGGCTCAATGATTTGAATACTTTGTTTTTTTACTCATACAGGTCATGAAGAACCCCCCCCCCAAGTGTATTAGCCTAAGTCATTCTTGACTTAGTGTCACAATACAAATAATAATAAGTTTCTTGATGTTTGTGTAGATTGTCAGATGTGCAGGTCATGGCAAAGGCTGAATGGAGGAAAAAACGTTCAACTAGGCAACTATGCTAGTGACATTTATTTGGCGTTCGGTCAACAAGCCCCCCATTTTGTGGAAATATTTCTCTGGACCTGAAAGGTTGACCTCCCCTCCTGTTATGCTGTGGGTTAAATTGACCCATTTGGAAAATCCACAACAAAATTTTTTTTTTTTTTGGGGGGGCTAGCAGTGACAGTGTGCAATAGTTGACCACTAGATGTCACTATAACACAGAATGCAGCCAAAGCGCATGTATTTCCAAACACACACTACGGTGGCTCAGAGACCACACTTTGAAAGCCTTCCACCGATTCTTATTTTGCGTGAGCAAACGAGCATCTCGGCAAACATGGCAGCTGGTGTGAAGCCCGGCGAGCGACGGTGACAACCGAGCGAATAAATTGGAGACAAAGGCTGGAGTGGCTAACAAGAGCGGCTAGCGGGAGAAGCTAGAAAAAAGAAAAAAAAAGCTAGTAAAATTGCAAGAGCAAAGTTCCAGTCCAGCCTGCCGGCAGTGACGATGGCTTCTGAGATGGGAAACTTTGGGGGGGGGGGGCTCAAGCGGGGGCCACCTGACTGGAGGCAATGGACGAAGTCTGAGTTTTGGAGAGGGTGGCGGCCGACGATGCGTCGTCATCATCTCCGAACGGGTTCTTGCCGCAGCACACGGTGGTGATCATGCAGTTGCGGAACTGAAGGAACAAAACAGTCACGTGAGACACCCCCGCCCCAACCCCCGGGTTTACGCGATGGCCGCCGTGTGGGGCCCAAGCGTGGACCTACAAACGTCCCTTCACCGTTTGCTTGCCGGCATTTTGCCAGCAGTGGAGTTTGGTGTGAAAAAAATCCTAAAGGTTATGTTTGCTGTTACCTGCTTGTTGAGCAGGATGTAGATGACGGGGTTGTAGAGGGCGGCGCTCTTGGCGAAGAATGCGGGCGCCGTCATGAAGACGGGCCCGAATTGGGCCCCCTGGTTGACGAAGATGTACCAGGCCACGCTGGCGTAGGGCAGCCAGCACACCAGGAAGGAGATCACCATCACCACCACCATGCGGGTCACCTCCTTCTCGGCCCGCTGCGTGCTTTCCGACTCCTGCTGCTGCTGCGCCGCCTGCGCGTCAACAAGTACGCAAATGCTCGCCACCGCTTGACTCGCTTGTGCTTTCTACTCGTCAACCACCGCAAATGCTGACAGTGGCAAAAATATGCACGAAGCACTTTTGTCACAAGTCCTGCTTACACTTGTAACAAGAGTAGTTGAGGATGAAGGCATGAATTATGAAGGCTTAGTGGCTTATTATTCATGAGGGGTGACACAGTGAGGCAGCACCCGGACGCCTCGGCTCCAAGCTGGCAAAAGCTTTCCCGCTCTCCTTCGCTGTCCTTGAGACGAGCGCTAATCGGAGGCCGGCCAAACAAGCTCGCAGATTGCCACTTAGCTTGAAAAATTGCTTCTTCTTTTTTTTTTTTTTTTTTTTAAATATAAGCCTCCACCCAATGTGTCACATGATGGTTCAACAACACAAAGTAAAGTTGTTTTTTTGAATAAATACATAGAGCTCTAAGATTTACTAATGCCATTTTTCCCAATGTAAAGTTCCATTGCTAGAACGAGGTTCACCTTTCACGGCCTCACTGTTTCGCAACCTTGCATGCTTTTTTTCCCCACAGTAGTTATTCAAATCTATCCATGTTCAAACATTGAAAGTCTTTAAAGCTGCTCAATGCAGAAAATTCTTTTTCGAATCACTACTGCCTCGTGTGGCTGAAAAGTGAAACTGCACACTCCCTTTCTGCCCATACACAACATGCGCATGATGTCATATCCGCGGACAGTGAACATGAAATTCAAACCCGAATCCAGTCTGAAAACGGTTGGCCAGAGACTTTTTTAGAGGAATTCCCATTGTGATCAGCTAAAGTGTTAATCGGCTAATTAGAAGATGTTTGAGTCATAAATGTTCAAATAAAACAGCTAATATATTTTGGGCAAATTCTCGACACTGAGCAGCTTTAAACGAGAGAAATGTGACAAAATGTGAATGCCTGAGAAATAAATGTATAAAGTGTGTGCTGAGGGCTTTTACAGCATATATAACAAATGTCAAAATAAAACTGATTTCACCTATTGAAGGTATTTTTGGGAACACAATCCCAGGAACAGGAAATATTGTATTGCAAAAAATAGGAAATATCACCTTAACTCATTTGCTCCCAAAAACGTTCCATTTTAAATATTACCATGCGCCCAAAGACGCATTTATACGTTTAAAAAAAATAAAAAATAAAAAAATGCTAGAGCACACATAAGGCTTTGAAGCAGCCTCTGAACTGAAGAGAATGCATAAAGCAATGGTAGTTATTAGAGAAACGGCCAGCAGGTGGCAACAGAGTATAAGAGATCAGCCAGGGCCATCTTGCAAAAAGCTAATTTACCCACAGTTTGAAACAGATTTGTGAATAATAATTAAACTTAGCTATATTCTAATACTAATTGCTGCAAAAATGGAAACTGATACTTTCTTTTCTGATGAAAGAACAGATTCTAATCTTTCTTTTGCTAGGTTCCATGTTTTTACAGTAATAGAACACAATATTCTGTGGGCCTCGCAAAATCAGTCAATATCCAGTAAAACAGCCAGGAGCGAAGGGGGTTGCTTCAGAGAAAATGGCTGGGAGTGAATGAGTTAATGACAATTTCAATCTTCATCATCTGTGTGTGTGTGTGCGTGTGTGTTACCGCTCTGACGGTGCACAGCAGGCGGCTGTAGCAGAAGAAAATGATGACGAGCGGGACGACGAAATGGAGGACGAACATGTAGACGACAAACGAGGCGTTGTTGATCCCCGGTTTGGGCGTGTAGTAGTCGATGCCGCACGAGCACTGCATTCCCTCGGGGATGTACCTGCGCGCGCACACGCACATGCCACAATGACGAGGTTATAAAATATATATATATATTTTTTTTAAATCAACAATACTAGTTTGTTTTGATTGCTAATGAATTCAACAATAATTAATTGAGCAATTATTGCTTGATTTGATGATTTCCATGAAATGTCATGAAATAAAGCAGTTGTAGATTGCGCATACTCGGCCTTCTTCCCACATTCCAAAACATGCACGGTCGCTCCGCTGAAAACTCCAAATTGTCCGTTTGTCTCCATAAAAGTATATTTCCTATTATTGCAAGTAAGCCGCTGTAACTCTATAAGTCAGTCACTTTACTGTAAGAACTAGAAGCTGTATTTAAATGCACATTGTATCTAAATAGTTTGTAAACCGTTTGAAAATATTCAACGCAATGATTTTAAAAAAGTAATTTGCCACTGTACCATTATGTACAATTGGAAGGATTGATTGAGTAATTCTTACACGTACCACAAGAGGGAGCCTGTGCGCCACTACACAACCCCTGACGAAGAGTTTTGAATGAAGCTCACCTGTTTTTGGAATGCGGAAGGAAGCTGGATGAAGTCCCCGTTGACATTCACGCCACAAAATTCAGAACCGGAACGTTTACATGGGAGCGTGAAAAAAAAAGCCTACCGCGACCATCCGAGCAGGGGAGGCAACGCGCAGGTCAAAGCCATGATCCAGGTGAGCGCCAGCCCGCAGATGGCGTGCTTCTCCCCAAAGCGGAAGTTGCTCATCGGTTTGCACACCACCACGTAGCGCTCGATGGCCAAAACCACCAGCGACCACAAGGCCACCTCTCCTGCAACACAACAGCAGCGTCACGTGACGACACGCCACCGCAACACGTCGACGCGTCCCGTCCCGACCTCCGAGCGTGGCGAAGAATCCTTCCACGTTGCAGCCGGCGACGCCCAACTTGAAGTAGCCGTGCAGGGCGGTGTAGAGCGTGACGGTGAAGCCCCCGAGTACCATGAAGAGGTCGGCCACGGCCAGGTTGAGCAGCAGGTAGTTGAGGGGCGTCCTCAGCTTCTTGTGCTTGAGCGTCACGTAGAGCGTCAGGAAGTTGATGGGGAAGGTGGTGACGATGAGGAAGAGCATGTACGCCGCCACCAGCGAGTACTTCCAAGGCTCGGCCAGGTAGTACTGCGGGTACTCGAAGGGGCTGCGCACCAGCCCCGTCTTGTTGGACATGGGCACGTAAAAGTTGGGGCCTTCCGTGCCGTTCATGGCGAGACGCCGTGGGATTTTTCCGGAACGCGGGGTGAGCGAGCCAAAGGGCGAAGCCGAGCTCTAAGGGCCCCATCTCGAGGCGTCGCGCCGCCTTTTAACGCCACACGCGGATTAGGGACGAGTGCAAAAAAAAAAAAAAAAAGGAATTAGTGCAATCCTCGCTCCAGCGGAGATGAAAAGATGGCGGCAACCATTTGTGATGTGTTCGAGAGCAGCTGGAAAAAACAGGTTACATTTTATCCATCCGTCCATTTTCTTAACCACTTGTCCTCATAAGGGTCGCGGGGGTTACATTTTAGAGTTGTCAAAATTAATCAACACAATCCATTATCAAATTAGTTGACAACTATTTTAACTGCCACACGTTATAGAAAAAAACCCCGACAGTTTCAGCAGATTTCGAGCATTTTAACTTACCTTTCAAGGCAATATTGTGTGCTCTGACTACATACACATGGTTGGCACATGAAAGATGGCGTTCCATTCTTTCATTTAAAAAAAAAAGTAAGTTTCTACTTTATTCCATTCTTTAATAATCACCATTTGAAAAAAGGTCATTTGAGTGACATAGAGCGAAAATTGAAAAGATAAGGAAAACATTTTCTGCACAATAGTGACTTTAACACTAATATTTTTGTTTCGTGACGCTATGTGAATTAGATTTAATGTGACAAAGGCTTTCTTGAAAACATTCTATTTCATCAGATTGGTCATGTTTCAGTGTAATTCCATACTATTGGGAGCCCGTTGAAAAGAGATACAATGCTGCCATCTGCTGGGCATAGTTAGTGGGTGTTTTGAGATTTCACAACCCCAATGACAAGGCAGCGCTGCACAAGACGTTGCACTGCTCATTGAGAAAAAAAAAAACATAGTTGACGTCGATTAACGTTTTTGGCGGCATTCATTTGGATTTTAGTATACGTCATTAAACGTTTTTGGCGGTAAAAGAGTTAATAATCGAGCCAAATTGTCCAATTCTTCATTTTCAGCCTTTCAACAGTAATTATTCTCTGATTTCTATAATCCTTCATCAAAGTAGACTGAATATTTATTTATTTTTAATTGAAATAACATATTTCTAAATATTTGCTTTTACTTTGGAAAACAATGACCATAACTGAATCAGATTAAAAAATGTTGGCGAATTTCATTTCCTTCGTCACTAAACAATAGTCAATAAACAACCATAACTGGTTAATAAACAGTCATTGGGGAAAACTGGTTTTGACTTTCACTTTGATGTGAAATAAAATTGGATCCAATTATTTGATTCATCAATGGAAGAAGCGATAGAATAATCAATTTTAAAAATATTAGATAGTGACAGCCCTTCAACATTAGACTCAATCAAAATGTGAGGGGGGGGGGGGGCACAGAGGGGTCAAAGTCAGAAAATGAGTGGTTCCCCTTCACCCCCAACTACGCATTCCCCATGTGTAGGCGTGAAACTTGTTTGTGTTGTATTTGAGGTGTGTCGAATAAAAAAATATAATAATATGCAGGTGTGACATTTTCGAGCCCAGTTTGAGAAGCCCACGCATACGTTTTCTCACAAAACTTTATTATTAACCGCTCATTTTTCATAAATCCAATACTCGACTTGATCGGGATCGGATGTTATTTTGAATTTTATACCAAATCCGTGATTGGGCAGTAATGGATTCGTTTGTCCGATTCAATCAACAATACATCATATTAAATGTTTATCAGGAATTTTCACCCCCCAAAAATCCCCCATATATTTCAATTGGTATCAATTATACGTAGTTTTTCGCTATACGTTGGCCAGGCCAGCCACCCACCCCCCCCCCCCCCCCCACAAATAGCGCCGGTCGACTGTAGACTACTTTTATCAAACTCGATCACCGATCGGCCGAAGAGTCCCGTCTTCTTTTCACCGCCTTGCTTTCAATGCATTTTTGCTTTTATGCTGGGCTATATCTTGATTTTCATCTTTTCATTATATCTTGTATTTCTTTCATCTTCGAGTGATGCAATGAATTTTCAGCCAAATCTTTGCAAATTGTTGTTTATTGATACGAGTATAAAAATATGTTCTCATGCCTTTAAAAAAAAAACTGTTGACATGCTCTAATTTTATAAAAACATATGCTACAGCTCTAGAATACAGTTGTGCGAAATGCAAGTCTATGTTGACAACAAACAACAAAATGTACGACGACATGAATTTTTACACTCCCTTGAAAGTGCCACTGCGGTGGTGGAAATGTGTAACTCGGGAGAAATGGACAGCCATCGTCCTTTGCCAACGTGAAGGCGTGTACGGCGAATACGTATCTGGCCGCAGCGCAGCGGCGACGTTTGAGTGCAATGGCCGATATCGTCCCTTCAGTTTGCTTCGTCGATGGGTCGCCGACAGAACGGGCAGCAGTTGTGCTGAAGCAGCAGAAGCTCATAGTCTTCGCTGTGGAACATCTGATGAGAAACAAAAGCACATAAACACTCTCCGTCATCGGGGAGAACAATCGTAAGCTACCAAATACAAAAATAAATGGAAAGAAATTATGTAAGCCACTCTTGAGATCTTGAATGTTTCACGATTCGATTCGATTCAGAATCGATTTTCGCTTAGGGGCGATTATTATTATTTTTTTTTTCAAGACGATTTAATTGACAATGATTTTTGCTTCAATCTATAGATGTGCAAGGAATTGTAATGATATACTCAAGTCTGACTCGCTAATGCTAATTAGCGCGCTACTTGTAGCACTTTCATCACTCAAATGAACGGCTCCACACTGCAAAAAACAACTTTTATTGGAATAACTTGATCGTGACTTTTTCCTTCTACTCTCTAATGTGGCTACAACTTAACAGTGTATTAGACCACGTGAAACCACACTGCCCCTAAGTGGCCAAACCAGGTACAACATGAACAGCGCTCAAAATAAAGGCACACACAGACAACGGCAAGACAGTATAAAATAATTTAAATAAAATCGATTTTGGGACATTTAAAATCGATTCTGAATCGTACTAAATGAGAATCGCGATTATTATGAGAATCGATTTTTTGGGCACACCCCTAGTAGCAACAAGGAAGAACGGAAACCAAGGGACATTTACCACCATTACGCAACACATTTGGAAAAGCAAGATATTCTCCATTCAAAGAATTCTTTGATGTTGTCGGCTACTAAAATACTTGTCACAAATATGCTGTGCCTTGTGCCATTTAACTCATTCATTGCCATTGACGGCTATAGACGTCACAAAAATTCATTTAAACTATTTCTATTAGTTTAACATTTTTTCCACTTTTGAAAAAAATATTGTACATTTAGAATAGATACATTTGTGATTAATGAAGAGTTTACTATTGAAGTCATGCGATTAATTACAATTTTAAAAAATGAATCGCCTGACGCCCCTAATTTTTAATAATCTTTTCTCTTTCCACCCCCAAAAAAGATTAATAAAAAATGTCTAGGTTTTCATACTCTTGTTAACAAAAGTGGGGAAAAAAATGTTAAACTAATAGAAATAGTTCAAATAAATTGTTGACGTTTATAGGCGTCAATGGCAGTCAATGAGTTAAAAATCTTACAAATTTGAAAAACAAACAAACCAGTATGGTGTACATTATTTTTTTCTAGTCGTTAGCATTAGCACATTTAGCATTCATTCATCAGTTCACATCGTTAGCAAAGAAGCGTTTCTTGCGAGCTAGCGTATCCAGTGATTTTTTTCTTCTTTTTCTTCTCTACGAGCAGGACAAAAGCTTGTGAAGTAAAGGCTACATTCAAATCTTGTTCTCAAACACTTCAAAGTCTGTACTTTGTTATTTTTTTTTAGCCGTGCGCGTGAAGCACGTACCTTGAAGCAGGTGGGACACATGGTGATGCTGACGTCCGGGAGCAGCGAGCGGAAGTACTCCCACTTGAGCGGCGCCGGCCAGCGCTTGATCAGGACGTCCCTGCGGCTCATGGAGCGCAGCACCGAGCGGTTCACCTTGACGGGGACGAAGTGCGAGCCGCCCTGCTGTTGGGAGGAAACACGCTCAGTCATACGCCTCGCTCGTGCCTTGGCCTCGCCAGCTGCTCTCTCCTTTCTTACCTCAAAGATCATTTTGGGTGTGAACGGGTCTTCCTCCGCATCGTCCAACTCGTCATCCATCTTTAACACCTGCGTATCTGAAATGCACGTTGAAGCGCACGTGGAAATGAAACAATTCAGAATGTGATTGGATGGTTAGCATTTAGCAAGAGCTTGAGGTTTAGCATTTGGGCCATTTTCAGGGTCTTGAAAGCAAACACTGTAAGAGTTTTGGGTGAAATGTGGTCGCAGGCATTGTGGATTGAGATGCATGATGGGCTTCATCTGAGAGTTTTCCAATTAAGAGAATTTTCGAAGGTGAAACCAAATTTCTGCCATTTTCACGAGTTTGTTTATTTTTCGAAAAGCCTTTAACTGATGAAAAATAGGAATGCTATTAAACTTATTTGTATAATTGACTAATACATGTTATGTGAAAAGCCCTAGCCTTTTTTTTTATATTGTGTATTTTCTTTTCATTGTATACTGGTTCCTTAGAAAGTCATAATGATGTATATATCTGTCTTTGATACAGATGTGTATGTTTGAAACAGTTGTTCAATAAAAATACAAAAATTAAAAGTCGAGATTGTTCTTCTAAAAAAAACTAAAAGAGTTTTGGGTGAAACTTTTTGTGTGCCATGATTTTGTGTCTCTAAAGACAAAAGTGAAGACAGTGTGGGGGATAATTATAAGATTCTATACTACAAAAAATAAACGAGTTTCGAGTCGTCTTTTCTTTGTTTTCTTTACTCCAACTTGCACACTAAAAAAAATACAACTAAGTCATTAACGTCTTTTGCCGTTTCTCTACCGATCTCTAGTCTTCTTCGCTCTTCTAAATATATACGCAACAAGTGCATCTTTTTCTTCATGTCCGTCTTGAATGCACAGCAACGTCCAATAGCAAATGCTACCGCCACCTAGTGGTAGATACGATTCAATGCACATCGATTTTAATGCAAGAAACAAATCAATGATTTACATTCTTTTAAACTAAATTTTAATACATTAACTTCAAAACACTTCTTATAATCACTATGAAATTACTTTAGAATGATTATCATTAACTAACGATACAACAGGCCGTATATGTCGAATTATGGTTAGGATTCGCAAATAGGTTATTCCAATCATTTTGAGCCTGGGAAAATGAAGGCACTTACACATAAAAACATGACACGCTAATTCCATATTTTGGGGAAATGTCTGAAATAAAATCCCCCCCCAAACTCTTGTTGCTTGGTACATTTCATCCTGTCTTGTCTTCTGGCATATTTGCTTGTAATTACCCGTACATTGTAAAATCCCAGCGTGCTCCACTTAAAGAGCTTAAAGGTTGAAAATGCCACATCAGTTGTTTGTGTCATTGGCAACAAGAGAGCGGCTCGGTGGTGCCCTTGAGCGTCTGCCGCTAATGCAGGTTAATCTCACCGCTCGGGTTAGTGTCATTAAGATGAGACGCGCTAACCCTATTAGCTCCACAGCTAAGATGACTTAGCGGCGACAGCTTAACTAGCGAGGCACAATCCGGGCCGCGGCCGACCACGCCGCCTCATACGTGTGACAGAACCCAGCGCTGCCGGAATAAAGGCTTAGGAATAGTTCAGGTACCGTTGTCCATATTCTGCCAGTGCGCATCCGCCGGCTCCGTGTGAGGAACTTCCAGGTCGATAAGAGACACGGCCTCCTCGTCACTGACGCCGTCCTCCAAGTAGAACTGCACCAGCGGCAGCACCTCTGCGCACACAAACGCTCCTTAGGTTACAAATCCCCGATCGCAACCGTACCATACCAACCATACCCAACATGAATCTTCAAGGAAAATCCTTAATCTTAATGCAGGTTTATCAGAACGTGTGCATGAAAGGGTAACAAGGCGGTAACAAGCTCTCTAAATCTTGTGTGAGGAAAAACTACAATGCAGTCCTCAAGGTGCCCTGTACATAAAAAATTTGGATTTAAGAATCTTTTTTGAATTGGGCATCATTACATGTAGTGTGAATGTAGCCTGTTATATTGTTTTAAAGTCACAGCTTGCCATAGAGTTAAAAAAAAAAAAAAAAAAAACGTAGCAGGTTTTTCTCTCCTTTTCTCATAGCCAAGTGAGTGTGAAGGAGAAGTGTGTGTGTGTGTGGGGGGGGCCGCCCCAAAAATGTTATACATTCACCAAGGGCTGGGCAATAAATCGAATTCGATACATCGTCATTTTAAAAATCATTTAAAAATCGCAGAAAATGTTCTAAATCGTGAAATCGAATTTTGTCTTTTGGATTATTAAAAGCTGTTGTTCTTATGTTGTGTTGCATTCAAATGTTTTTGTGTCAGAATGCTGGATGGCTGCTTTACAAGGCATGTTTACAACAGCTAACAACTACTTAATTGTGGCATTTAACAAAAAAATATGAATGTTAAGTTTATGTCAAAACTAATTTAGAATCAGTATACATTTTTTTGCACAGGAATTATTTTTGAATAAATGAAACCTTTAAATAAATGTTTGTTGGGTTTCTTAGATTAAAATCGTAATCGTCGTGAATGTCTGTAAAAATTGAGATTTTATTTTTGGGCCCTACATTCACCTAAACAATGCTGCTTTATTAACAATTCTACAGTTCTAATTGGCAGGCTCTCACCAAAAGTACTGAACAATCCTGAAAAGTACATGCGATATGTGGACTTTTTGAATAATTACATTGAACAGATTTTGAGGAATCCTTTTCATATTCAGTCATTTATAGCAATGTAAGCACTAACCTATTTTGCAATGCAGCTTCCCATTCTGACTGCCTTCTTGGGCCTTTTATCTTTGGGAAATCTACACACATTATGAGAAATGTTTGCGAATCCGAGGAGTCACTTTTGGGGCAATTTAGTGAACTAAGAAAGACTTCTTTGTTTGAAGGCTGTTTTCACTGAGTTCACAAAGTCAGTCAATTCTTTTGGCAAAATGTCCAAATACAATCACAAGTCTTTGTTCGGTCTTCATCTCGTGAGATCTGGCTTTCACTTTCAAACATTTGCCACATCTCGCCCCCACCGCCCCGAGGGCTCCAATTTGCCGCTGACGTAACATTAAGAGCCAGAGGTGCTGTGTGTGTTGTCTACAGTTTTGCGCCGCACTCACCATACGACGAGGCGGAATAAATGAAAGGCTGCTTGCAATTGAGGCACGCCGTCCCCTGGTTGTTCAACAGCGGCTTGTTGGAGCAGCGGTAGCACATCAAGGCTTCCGTCAGTTCCTTGTTACCACAGGCGGAAGGGAAACAAAAGCAAAAATGTGTCACAACTGAATGCTGATTCAAGCCACGTGAACCGAAGATGAATGAAGTGCTATAGAACGAACCTCGCTGTCGTGGAAGGGTTTGGCCCGGATGGTGAGGCTGTCCAGTTCGATGCACTCCTGAAAACGAGACGGAATGTACAGCTTCTGGAGCTTCTCGTAACAAAGTCTGGCCAACTTATAGGCGCCCAGTTTTCGACTTTGCTTAGCCAAAGCGTACAGGGTGTTACTTGAAAGGAGGTCAAGGAATAAAAAAAAAAAAAACAATAAGAGGCGCGATGTCAACCATACACGACCAGCAAACATGGGCCAAATCCAAATGTCTTGTTTGTGGGCTTGCGTACGCCCGAGGGTCTGCGTAGTGCTGCTTATTTGTATTTACATGCCGATGGACTGGTGAAAGCGGCGCTCAACAATGTTGGTCAAGGTCAAAGGTCAATGAGTTACAGATGCAGGAGCTAAACTACAAGCTACTGAACGCAGAAAATTTAATTTCAAATTGCTACTGCCACCTGTGGCCGAAAAATGCGACTGCATTGTCCTTATTTTTTTTTTTTCTGGAGAGCTCAGTATTGTTCATTCGGTAATTTGACCGATTTGACATGTCATCATCATTGCTCTCCCCTTTTTTTTTTCCTTGTATGTGGGTGTGTATGTGCGTGTGCGCGTGCGTGCGAGTGTGTGTGTATTCATTAGTTCACCTAAAACCTATTAAAAAAAAATCCCATACCGTTCCCCTTAACCGAACACTTCCAGCCAGAGTCTGTCAGGAGACCCGAGGAAGGACAAAAGAAAAGAAAGGAAAGTGAAGTCACTTTGCATTTTCCTTTCTTTCACATACACAATGCGCACAGGACTCAAAACAGACACACATCCGCATAGAAAAAAAAAAGGGAAAGCAATGATGATGACATGTCAAATGATCAATACTGAGCTCTCCCATAAGAGAAAAAAAAAAAACAGAGGGCGGGAAATTCGAACCCGAATCCAGTCTGAAAAAAATCGGTCAGAGGCTTACAGGGGTTCCTTTTATGAAAATTTAAGTTGTTAATCTACTACCAGTAATTTAAAAAAAAATCAATAAAAATGCTATTGTAAAGATATTTTATTTTATTTAAATTGTTACAAAGTGCAGCTTCAACTTTAAAAGTCCACTCCTCCTTTTGCACACCGGTTCGCCTTTCCTGCATGCATGTGTAGCACAGTTTTATTTTTATTTTAATCAGTGGCGCTGGGCCCCGTTCAATAAAATGTTAGGAACAGTGGAGCGAGATTAAGATTCCAGTTGTTCAGCCATCACTGTAGTGGGCAAGGGGTCGGGGGGTGTTGTGGGGGGCGACAAAAAACAAAACAAATAATATTGAAAATTCTTGGGGAAAAAATGCAAATACGCGATATGTGGGGGTCAAGTGTCATCCAAAAATATTATTGCTCTTTAACAAGCAAAATTATTGGGGGGAAAAAAACCCTGATAAACCACCAGTAAGAGTTTTCCAAGAAAACCAAAACCGTCCCCCTCCCCCAAAAAATATTGCCACCAAATCCACCAACAGGCGAATCTGCGGGTGACGACCCACAAGTCCACTTTATATGAAAGTGAGAAGCGTTGCGGCATAAGGTGCAGCTTTGACGCAACAGGAAACCGCAATCACAAAAATAAATATACTTTCAAAATGCATTTTTAAATTTGTACAAACATTGTCACGATGGCATGTGGCGCCGCGACTGCCGCATCACCCGAAGGTTTCAACCGCACTGGATGAAAGTGGCACGCTGTCCCGATGTTGACAGACCGCCTCCAGTGTTTAGTTGAAGGGAAGGATACACTTTAAAGATGCCTGGTGGTGGGTTTTCCTTGGGGAGGTTGCTCAGCAGGAACCGGCAGATGTTGAAGAGCGTCTCTGGCATGAGGGAACTGAAGGGCTCATCCTAGAAGCAAGCAGGCATTCGCGTTAGCAATATGAGCTAAATGAGCAAAATAATGCCGGGATGTGATTACAGCCAAGCACAAATGTGTCAAAACAAAACTAACGGTGACAAGACATCTATCTCTGTCATGTCTTTTTTTATTTGTGATCCGCCTTTTGGACCAGTTCAACCACAGCAACATTTTGTCAAACTCAAGATGCAAAAATAGAAAAATTCACTAGGTTGCAAATCAACTCTGATGGATTTGCAGCCTTACAGGAAGCTGACCATCAATTCCGCAGCTCCTCATTCCTGAGATCCTAAATCTGAAAACCAGGCCGGGCCTGGCAGCTGGCAAAGTCCTGCATGTTCTTACCGTGTAGCGCTGAATCGGGTGGTAGACATGGTAGAGCTCTGCAAGCGTCTGGAAATGTTGGAACTTTTTCAGCATTTCATCTCGCTGATCTTCATTTTCTGTTGCATACAAATGCAGATGTTAGAAAGATCGTGATGAAAGTAGGGAGGCGTCCAGACGCTGCGAGCCTCACCTCTGGCGATGTCGAGACATTGCATGGAGAGCATCCAGTAATAATAGCCGGCGTCGTCGAACCTCCTCTCCACTACTGCATTCTGGGTAAGCTGCTCCAACACTTTGACAGCTTCGTTCTGTCGCCCGGCCTTGTGAAACGCTAGTCAACGACGGGAGATGGGATTGTTACTGCCTATTTAGTACCACTGCATTGAAGTAGCTAATTTCACCCACGTCACATTATTTCTTTGTTCATCTGGAACGTCTTTAACTCATTCACTGCCATTGACGGCTATAGATGACAAAAATTTATTTAAACTATTTCTATTAGTTTAACATTTTTTCCACTTTTGTTAACAAGAGCATGAAAACCTAGAATTTTTTTTATTGTACATTTAGAACAGATATAAAAAAATATATTAACAGTGAGTTAACTAGTAAAGTCATGCGATTAAAATTACGATTAAAAAAATTTAATCGCCTGACGTCCCTAATTTTTAATAATCTTTTCGTTTTTCTTTTCTTTCTTTTTTTATCGTGCCAGGAGATTTAAATTTTTGATGGTACTTAACTGCATGACTTCAATAGTCTTCAATACTCTTTTTTTTTTTTCTATGGAGAGCTCAGTATTGTTCATTCGATTTGACATGTCATCATTGCTCTCCTTTTTTTTATTTTCTATTAAAAAAAAATTTTTTATTATTAGTATTTTTTTGTATGTGTATGTACGTGTGTGTGTGTGCGTGCGTGCGTGCTAGCATGTGTGTATTCATCAGTTCACCTAAAACCTATTAAAAAAAATCCCATACTAATAATATAATATAATAATAAATTGCCAAATGCAGAAACATCAATGTAAGTTATCACGATGTGGTGGCTCTCGCTAACAGCAGAATTAAGTAACCAGAATTAGGTTGAAAAAATCTATATACGTAGACCATGTTTCTATAAATTTTGATATTTGGTTTTTATTTGAGGCAGATATTTTTTCCATTAAAATGTGATTTATGAGGAGGTTAGACCATTGGTCGATATTCAGACTTTGTTTATTTTTCCAGTTAACAAGAATTGTTTTTTTTTGCGATAGTAAGGGCTACAAGTCTTCAATACTCTTGATTAAACACACATTTTATATCTGTAATAAATATACAATAAAAATAAAAAAAAATCTAGGTTTTCATACTCTTGTTAACAAAAGTGGAAACAAATGGTGAACTAATAGAAATAGTCCAAATGAATTTTTGACGTCTATAGCCGTCAATGGCAGTGAATGAGTTAAGAGTGAAAACAATGCAATGCTCTCATCTCAGCGCAAAAGAATTTGGCAAAAGGCAAATGTACTCGAAAGGCGTCAACGCGTGTGCGTGCTATTGTTAGTGTTGCTATCAAGAGTGTAATTAGAAGCAGCTTGATGGACTGCAGCCCACCAGCAATCCTGCCCGGAAAACCACAGCTGGGGGTCCACATATACTGATGTCTCTTATTTAACAGTCCAACCACTTGGCTGCACCACAAACACACTAACACATACTCAACAGAGAGTTTAGATAAGCTTGACAGACAGACAGCTAGATAGTAGACTTATCTGTCTGTCTGTCCTATCCTACCTACCTTGAGGCTCATGGAAAAATTTAAAAGGTCATAAATGTAAAAAAATACTGTATAGGGAAAACTAAAAATGTCATGTGATCTAATGAGTCCATAGTAATGGGAGCATCAGGGTAAGGAGGGATATGGAGGAGGTGTTGTGTTATAAGCCATCCTTTCTCAGGTATAGTGTACGTATGTTACAACAACAATGATCAATTGCTTTCATCAATGTTTTTTTTTTCCTCCCTGATGGCACGGGTTTAGTCCCTCCAACACAGCGGTTCTCAAACTGGGGTTTCACCAGCCTTGGCTTGTGGCTCCCCAAAATTATTAGCAAAAAAAATGTAGAAACAAAACAAACATTCCAAGCCAATGACGACCGAACCCCCCCCCCCCCCCCCCTCACTTAGTTTTGGGCCAAGTAAAAGCTCTGTGGGATGCATCATCACATAAATCTGACATCCCAGCAACAAGATGTCGTGGCAGTGAAACAACAAAAGGCGCACAGATTGAAAGTGCAGTTTAGTTTGCGGAACAAAAAGCTTTTTTTTTTTCTGCTTTGAGAATCAACGTCATTCTTGTAAGATTCCTACTTTTTTATCCTAAACAAGTACATGTTTGCAAAGATGACAACTTTTTCCTTGAAAAAATGCAACTTGATTGTTGAAGGGAAAAAAAACATGGCTTGATATGTCCTCATGAAACCTCTTATATAAGGATATGTTGTTGTCCTGAACTGTTGTACAAATCCAGGTGCCCAACAATTTGTAAATAAAGGGCGGGATCAGCCTGGGAACTCTTCCTTGTTTATACTACAGCTTTCCCTGCTTTGCAAAACATGTTTTCGAAAGTGTCTGAGAAAGGGCTTGGCTAGCCCGGTTTCCCACGCTAGCGAATAAAAGACGGAGCGGCACACGGTCCGGACAGAGTCAGCTGTGGAACACGTACGATTGCCCAGCCGTTTTGCAGCTCGTCCAACCCGGACCGTGGCCTCTCCGGTCTAGTGTCAAGGTAAGCGCTGATGATGATCATATTTATGCTGCTTAACGTTGTAGTGTATTGATTGCTGTTTGCGGGGAATAAAAGGTACAATAATTCTAGCAAAGCAAGTTGTGATTATTGCTGTTTGCGGGGAATAAAAGGGATAATCATTCTAGCATAGCGCAGGTGTTGATTACTGTTTGCGGGGGATAAAACGTACGATTATCCTAGCACAGAATAAATGTTGATTGCTGTTTGCGGGGAATAAAAGACACGGTTATTCTAGCAAAGCATATCAAGTCTCTGTGTATTCATTGTTGCCGCCGACCACTCCCGATCCTGCATAAAAATATAAAGGTGAAGTAGTGTTTTCCACAAAACAATTGTCAAAATGTTTTTTTTTTCTTCCTTGAAATTAGGAAATGTGTGAATTCCTACAATCATTGTCAAACATGGACTGGCCAGAAGAGAATCCGCACCTTCGCCCCACTGGCAACGCTGCCAACCGTCAATCCAAATGTCATTAGATAGACTCGTTGCAACAACACATATTGAGGAAAGGAGCAGAAATAAAAGCTAACATTGGTGAGGCTTTTGTTTGGCTCGGTAGTATGAATAAAAATGTAAAAAGTGAAGAAATCCCTCAAATATGTGAACTTTTTCTGCAGCCAGGAGACAAACCAGAGCCACGGGCTCAATTACAGTCAATACGGGCTCACTAAAACACACAAAAATCAGCAAAATGCAAAATGAGCAGGCTCCTCAAACAATCAGACCTGCTCAGGCATGCGCGTGAATTTGACGGTGACACAGAGCAGGAAGATTTTGTACAAAAAGGAACTGTGCCTGCTGAGATCACAATTGTAAATCTATGAGCTGATTACGACGACGGGTACAGTCGGTAATCATCATCATCAGAGCTGCTTGAGAGGCCCGCTGATGAGAAGCATGCGTACGCGCCGCTCAGCTGCCAGACGGCGCAGTTCACTTCTGCTCCGCTTTGGCAAAGAGGATCATGTTCTCCAGCGTTTTGGGACAAGTCGGGAAAACTCTCTGGGCTTTGTGAACGCTTACGTGCAAAAACAGGCTCCGTTTTCCCGTACAACGAAGACTAACATGCGGGAAAAGGAAGGAATGAATGAGGGGAAGACACAAACTCACCTTTTTGTGCTTCCTCGAATCGGTCGTTCTCAGCCAGCCACTGAGCGTAAGGCACAAAGACGTCATTTTTAAACTGAGGATGCTTCTCTGCCAGTGAGAAGGCCTGAGGAAAAAAAAAAAAGAGATCATTTGACAAGTGGACATCAAAGAACAGCCCCAGTCAAAACATGGCGGCAACAATTACTAAGCAGCTGAGTATAAAGACAGTGATTTTCACATGCACATGCTTCTAATGAACGTAAATATGAACTCACTAGAACTATATACGTGTAGTATGAGTACAAAGGAGATGTGGTGTTCCGAGGCTGCGGGTCCAATTATGTTCTGTATATTGTTCTTTCCCTTCTTTTCACTGAGGGTTAAATACGAAAATCTTGCTCATAAAAATCATGAGCAATTCTGTTGGAGCCCACAAACCTTGTCTCAGCAACATCGTATGCACTGATTGTGGAATGTGATTGGAAACGCAACAAGATTTCCGTGTGCTTGAACGTTTTGTGCTATTTTTATTTTATTTTTTTTTTCTGGAGAGCTCAGTATTGTTCATTCGGTAATTTTACCGATTTGACATGTCATCATCATTGCGCTCTCTTTTTTTTTTTTTGTATGTGGGTGAGTATGTGTGTGTGTGCGTGCGTGTATTCATTAGTTCACCTAAAACCTATAAAAAAATCCCATACCGGTCACCTAAACCGAACACTTCCAGCCAGAGACCCGAGGAAGGACCAAAGAAAGGAAAGTTTTGTGCTTATCTAATGGCAACGTGGGCGAGATGAAGAACTCTGGAGCGCTTTTAGCAGCTTATAAGGTAATTAGGCTTATGTTATTCAAATTCAGCTTGCTTTTCAAGAGCTATGACCATACAGTTGACATTGTGTACGCGTTTCCATCTTTCAGCACCACACGCCACGTGGGCGGCGGGCTGAAGACGATTTACACATCGAGCAGGTGAGAAGAAAAAGTGGCAGACCTCATCCCAGTGCTGGGTTTCCACAAGTAGCTGCACCAGGGCCTGCAAGTCCCCCATCTTGGAATAAGTCTCCGAGGCGTAGCCGTGATGTTTCAGCTTCTTAAAATAGAAAGCGCATTTTGCCAGCGGTTCTCGTTCAGCCTTGTCCAGCTTACGAGCCAAGTCGATCAGCCTGGAGGAAAGCACAAAAGAAGGGGATGAAAGGAAGGGAAGGCCAGAGGGGGGATGCGCATACACGCCGCCATTTAAGGGCGCCGGAAAATGAAGGGGATCACCTGCCACGTTTGCAGCAGCCTGATGATGAGCTGCCATTGATTCATGCTTATTTTTTTTTTTTTGTAGAAAAT
Organism: Vanacampus margaritifer; assembly: GCF_051991255.1. Classification (NCBI taxonomy): domain Eukaryota; kingdom Metazoa; phylum Chordata; class Actinopteri; order Syngnathiformes; family Syngnathidae; genus Vanacampus; species Vanacampus margaritifer. The sequence continues at coordinate 10,670,479 of NC_135432.1, forward strand.
AATGATGCTGCACTGAAGGTCACCTTGAAATCATTTTTTAGAACATTCACTTTTGATGGTTAAAAACGTGTTTCCAGCACATCCTTGAGCACAACTCAACAACTGAAAAGAATTGCCAGGATGTGGCATTCGCAAGACCCAAACAACCTGGAACTCACTCAAAAGTCTTTTTTTGTGCAATCCCTAATGTTATCTTGAAAGACACCTACATGTCCGCCCAGCCGTGCTCTCCCAAGACATCGATGGCTTTAAGATTCTCTCCGGCTGAGATGTACATCTCTGCCGCTGCCTGGGGTTCCTTGCTGCACTTGGCCCAGTCGGCCTGCTTGGCCATCAGGATGCGAGACGTCTTGGGGTCCGCCGGCCCCACATAGTCCTGCAACATGCAAAGAAAGTGACTTAGTTTTTTTTTTTTCCCCCATTTTGAATGCCTGCTACAACTAAAGGACATCTAGCCATTCCCTATGATTTTCTTTCTTTTTTTTTTTTTCTTCTTTTTTTCTTCCTGGAGAGCTTAGTATTGTTCATTCGGTAATTTTACAGATTTGACATGTCATCATCATTGCTCCCTTTATTTATTATTATTAAAAAAAAAAATTATATATTATTTTTTTGTGTGTCTTTTTTTGGTAATAAGTGTATGTGCGGGTGTGCGTGTGTGTTTTTGATTTTCTTGATAGTCACCATAATCACTGAGAATAGAATTAAGCTGAAAAGCATGTCAAATACTAGTTACAACATCAAGTATGAAGAAATCAGATATTTTGTGGTTTTCATTGAAATATAACTTTAGTGCTGCCGGGCATTACAACAAACAATATTAATTATTTCCGTGACTGTTGACAAATGCGCAAACTGATGCTTTATCTCACTCAAGACGGACGCCTGAAGGTCAAGTCGGAGACAGGCGGCGTAAGTAAAACATAAAGTCCCTGGCAGCAGATGGCCGCACGGCCGCATTAATATACGGCAGCTACTTCAAACACACGCCACACAATCTGACACACAAGAAAGTTGTCAGCCCTTCGTCATCTGCTTGGCCAATATAAACGTGCCGCCGATGATCAAAGACTTCACATGCACGTAAACAGGAGAGAGAGGAAAAAAAGCATCAACTTGTTTTTCCCCCAACTCCAACTGACCTCCAATGAATTCATGTGAACGCAGATGCTCCATTTTCAACTCTGAGTGTGGAGGATAGCTTTGTGTTATGAAAGAATGCACGCGTAAAAAGCATGCTGTCATCTTATCATGCGCTGTTTGCATGATTTGTGCGGGCTCATTAATGAGGAGACGGGCAGGCTATAAAGCAAAGCTTTAAAGCTGCTGAATGCACAAAGTTAAAGTTCAAATTGCTACTGCCACCTGTGGCCCAAAAATGAAACTGCACTCTTGTTTCTTCACGTACACCAGTGGTGTCCAAACTCGGTCCTCGGGGGCCGGTAGTCCCGCAGGTTTTGGATATTTCTCTCCTCCAACACAGCTGAAGCTCATCAGCAAGCTCTACTAAGCCTGATAACAATCCTGTTGATTGAAACAGGTGCGTTGGAGCAGGGAAACCTCCAAAACCTGCAGGACTACCGGCCCCCGAGGACCGAGTTTGGACACCACTGATCGTACACAATGTGCACATGACGTCACAGCCGCAGACAGATGTAGGGCTGTGCAGTTCATCGAAATTCAATTACAATTTTAAATATTACACTGCCCAAAATCAGTAGAATCGGGAAAAAAAAAAGATTCATACAAATTTTTGGGTTGTTTAAATTTATACATTTGCGCCTTTTTAAATTTTAAAATAACTAATTTAATAAATTTTGTTTCATCCAAAAGGAACTTGCATAATTATAGTGTTTCAAAGAATTTTATTTATCTTTTTTGTTTTTTACGTTTAAACATTTTCTTGTTTTCTAACAAAAAATAAATGAATAAATCCTACTGCACAGTGCACATGCTGCACTCCAACTTCAGGTTTTTGTACACATAAATAAATAAATATATTATGAATATATATTAATATAAATTATGTTTGGTCCAAAAGGAACATACATAATTATAGCTAGCGTTTCTATTTTTTTAATTGGTCTTATTATTTTTAAATGTGTAAACATTTTCTTGCTTTGTACCAACAAATAAATGATCATCCTACTGCACAGTGCACAAGTTCCAGTTTGTGCCAACATAAATAAATCAATAAATAAATAATTTATTATAAATATATATTATTATAAATTATGTTTGGTCCAAAAGGAAATTACATACTTATAGTGTCTCAATTTTTTTAATTGGTCTTAATATTTTTAAATGCTTAAATATTTTCTCGTTTATATAATCGTTTGAATAATAATCGTGATTTCAATTATTGTCAAAATAATCGTGATTCTAATTTTTTCCATAATCGAGCAGCCCTAGACAGAGGACAGGAAATTTGAACCCGAATCCAGTCTGAAAACTATTGGTTTGCTGGAGTGCCCGTTGTGAACACTTAAAGGCGTTAATCTACTAATTAGAAGACGTTTCCGTCATAAATGATAAAAAATAATAATAATAATAAGGCTACTGTAAAGATATTTTTAGGCAAATTGTTACATAGAGCAGCTTTAAGGTGGCAAAACGGCACATGCGAACATACAGTTTCTTGTTTGTCTTTTGCATGGAGCACTCATTTGATCACCTTGGCGTAGTCGAACATGCGCAGGTCGGTGTACATGCCCAAAGCTTTGGGTTCCTGTCCGGCCCGCTTGTAGAGCTTGGCCGCCTCATGGAACTTCCCCTGGTAGGCGTAGATGTCGGCCAGGAACAAGTCGTTGTCGTTCTCGCCCCTCTTCTTCCTCGCCTGCAAACCAGACGACGCAAGCCATCACATGTACCGCATTTATGTCCTTTGCCGAGACGCACACACACTTTCATCTCACTCTTTCAAGTCCAGTCAACTTTTTGAGTGCATGCCAATAAGATTCATGATACGAAGAATCCTACATTCGCTGCCAAGTTCATGTGCAAAGAATTTGATGGTGCTTCCTCTTGTCGGTTGGCGTCTTTCTGTTTCATTCTGTCAACTTTGGCTAAAGCACAAACTATGTCTTTTACCTCAATACTGTTGATGAGCTCCAGGTAGCGAAGGTCTTGGATTCGAATGAAAGCCTGGAAAGCAGAGGAGAGATTTACACGCTGCCTGCTACTACACATACACACAAACGTGGTACAAACAAACACTAAATGGACACATTGCTTTTATCAGCGCTTCTCATTTTTCTCATCCGGAAGGAACAATAAGCACTTTGTATCGCTCTGCATACAGACAGTGAAATGTAAAGATTTCATGTTGAAAACAAGCAACTCGCCTTCTTGGCAATGTCAAAATCAAGGCCCTCCAGAGCTTCAGTGGCCAAATCCCTCCAGTCGCTGTCTGTCACACCTAAACAAGCAATTTGGTGGGCCTCCTTAAACATCTTCCTCTCCAGGTACTGGTACATGGGTGCGGACTGGGAGGAGAAAACATCAGTAAACATAAATGCATAACACCACCTGCATGAGATACACGCTCACCTGTGGGACCTCCACGGCAGACATGGAATAGACGTGGAGGCAGAAGATTTTGGAGCCGTTGAAGCCCACCATGAAGCCTTGCATCTTCTGCTGGTGGACGGGGAAGTTGCTAGCTTTGATGTTCAGGTAGCCGTTGCCAGAGAAGCACAGCATCACCTCACACTGAGTGTTCCAGGCCACGCTGTTGGCATTAGGCTCCTGCAGGGAAAGCAACAACAGCAAGAAAAGCTTGAAAAAAAAAAGGGTACACGTTCCTTTGTGAATGATCACATGCAGTGGATGTAAAGTGTGAATATCAGCTTTTTGTGGTATAAAAGAAGATAGACCATGATAAATCATTTATACAATTAATGTGACCTATTAGCTGTATAAGTCAATTGATTAAAAAAAAAAAAAAAAAAGCTTTGAGAGGGCAAGTCAAAATAAACCACTGAGATAATTACTTTGGTCCTTCCTCGGGTCTCCTGACGGCCTCACGACTCTGGCTGGAAGTGTTCGGTTTAGGTGAACGGTATGGGATTTTTTAAATAGGTTTTAGGTGAACTAATGAATACACACACACTCGCACGCACATACATATTCAAAAAAAAAAAAAAAAGAGAGAGAGCAATGATGATGACATGTCAAATTGGTAAAATTACCGAATGAACAATACTGAGCTCTCCAGGAAAAAAAAAAAAGAGAGAGCAATGATGATGTCATGTCAAATCGGTAAAATTACCGAATGAACAATACTGAGCTCTCCAGAAAAAAAAAAAAAAAAAAAAGAGAATCAATTTTCTCAAACACCTTACTTGGATAAATAAAGGTTAGAACTGTTGCGAACTGATGAACCAATCACATTCAAACTCCCGTTCACCGCGTCAGCACAAACCTGCCACGAATTAAAGGGCCTCGGACTAACCCTAAATAAAATTCCGCTGTTTTAGTAGGCTTTTCTTGACATATATGTGCAAGCTATGGTCTGCGTTATCAGTGAGAGCTCATTGTTCAAAGGTATCTGTCGGGAAAATGATACACATAACAATTTCCAATAAAAATATCAATAGTGGCGTTAAAAAGACCTGGACATCCTTTCAACAATGATGACGTTCTGAAATGAAGAGGCTTGGTCTCATTTTTGTTCGATCACAAAAACCTGCATCTGAACAGGGCTTTTTTTTTTTTTTTTTTTTACATCCAACGTCACCACGGAAATGAATGTTCAAATGCGCTCTGCTCGCTGACCTGAAAAAGGAGTTCTTTGCTGATGATGTCATAGACCAGCAGAGTATTGTGCTCGTCCACCACGGCCAGCTTTTTTCGCGACGCGCTCATGTCCAGACATCGCACTGACGTTGACAACTTCAGCAGCGTGATGGGAAACGGGTTGTCGACAAAAATCTTTAAGATCTACAGGAAAAAACAATCCAGTTATTTAGAGTAAAGCATCAATGTATTAATGCCGCAAGTACAGCTAGCAACGTAACAAGATTTCAGTTAGTCAAAAAATGCAAAAGGTTTGATTGGATACTTCAAATGGTGTGTAACCTAAAATAAAACACTTTGTTGTGATTAGGGAGTAAGAAATAAGTGAACTCCCCAATCACGAGACGGGGACTATTATATAGTAGACCTCGAGAGTTCCTAAAAAGTTCACTAAAAATCATGTCACCTCCATTCAGGTGTCGGGAATGAGTGCGTTCGCAATCATTCATCATTCCCACTTGCTAGACCAACGAACGCTACATGATTTTTTGATCATGTTACAAATGCCTTTACACAACCATATGATCGAAGTCTTGCATTGACTGCTTATTTGTCTTCCTTTTTTTTGCAAAGATCTGGATATACTCACAGCGCCGTTTTTTAAGCCCACCAGAAGGCCTTCCCGGCCTGGCGGCCCGCCGATCACTTTGATGTAGCGAATGAGCGACTCCATAAGCCATTCTTTTTCTTTGACGCTGGAGAAGGACAGACACTGAAGCCTCTTCTCCTGTAAAACACATCAGCGTGAAGCGCTTCACTTGATATCGCGTCACAGTGTGTAAATCACCTGCCTTATTTCCTTTAAGTATCTTTTTTCTGAGGGGGGGGGGGGCATTCATCAACACCTAACAAATCTTGCCAGACTGCTCTTTTATTAAAACAAGAGTACAAACAGGACGCTGCAAAGATAAACAAAAGATGTGCTTTGACGTGGAGGCCCACATCCCATATGAGCGCAGCCCGTTTGGAGTGTCTAAAAGCCGTCTGAGGGATCAAACGCAAACGTGCGTGATTGAGGGAAATCAGAATGATTTAAAAGGAAGTAACCTATGTGTTATGGCAGCTTCTCCTCCCCAAGAGTGTCTTGTCAAACACACACAGACAAGAAACAGAGGCTGGATCTGCTTCATGTGGTCCCTTTCCTTCACTCACAACTTGCTTTTTAGAGTTTAGGAGTGTTAAAAGGAGGATTGCGACAGGGCCTGCGTAGCATTTACAAAGCACACGGAAACATTGGGGGAACACCACGCTGTTTTTTCCCCTCCTCCGGGCTCATTGAATTTCTCAACGCTTGCTCCCGGTCAAATCATTTTTGCACAAACAGCCATTCAAGTAGTACTCGGCAACAAAAGAAGTCGTGTAGCCCTTCGAACCTGACACAGGACGATGTGATTGGAGCAGACCACCAGCAAGTTGCACTCAAACTTCTTGCAGATTTTCTCTTTGATGCGATAGCGCATGTCCGAAGAGTCGTCAGAGAAAAGCTCGTAGATGATGATCTTCTCGGGCAGCTGGATGGCAAGTCGGTTTTTGTAGATGGCAATTTTCTTCACCAGCTCACCACATTTAATTCTCACTGAAGGAGAAAAAGAACAAAAAGAGTATTTGGAGGTTAGGGTTTGATAATTCTGTCCTGCAAGATGTTGATGCTTATTTCACATGAAATGATTAAATGCATTAAAAGAAGAATTGAAATACTATAGAAGCATCTCTCGATATATATAAAATATCTTTTTTAAAAAGTGGAATAAATAAATTACTATGGATAAGAATAGATCTGAATATTAGTTTAAAAAGAATAGTGTAGAAATAGTTCAAGTAGGAGAACGTATAGGCTTGAATGTCAGTTAGCAAATGATTACAAAAATGATGCAATGATGATAATAAGGGTGATAACGCCGATAAGATGATTAGAAAAAATAATATAAATGGAAGGAAATATATTTTAAAAAACAAGATCATCTTAAATCTCTTGATGTATTGTAAAATAAATAGTTTTTGGTGTTACTGTTTTGATGCATAAATAATGAAATGTGTCAACGGGAAAATGTGAGATGTGTAAGAGGGGGTGGGTATTCAAAAGTTGAAGCTTCTGGTGATGTGAGTGAGAACTTCAGGAGTGACCAATAAATATACTCATTCAAATATCTCACTGCGAAACAGTTTTTTTTTTTTTTAATGAAATATATTTCATATTGCCAGCCTCTTAAGCCATTTGCTCCCAAAAACATATAAATAAGTTTTATTTTAAATGTTTAAGTGTCCCAGAGACGTATTTATATGTTTTTGTTTGTTTTGTTTTTTTATGATAGGGCATACAGAAGGCTTTGATGCAGCCTCTGAACTTCAAAGAACAGGTGAAGCAATGGTAGTAATTACAAAAACGGCATGCAGGTGGCAGCAGAGTATAAGCGATCAACCAGGGCCATGTTGAAAACAAGCTGATTTCCCCACTGTTCTAAATAGATTTGTGAATAATGATGATGAACTTAGCTAACAGATAGAAATACACGTTTTTCCTGATGAAAGAAGAGACTCTAATCTTTCTTTTGGTAGGTTCCATGTTTTTATAGCAATGGAATACAATATTCTGTGGGCCTTGCAAAATCAATCAATATCCAGTAAAACAGGCGGGAGCGAAGGGGATTGCTTCAGTGAAAATGACTGGGAGTGAGTGTTTTAAAATAATGCCCCAAGTCATATTTTGACAAAAAATATATTATTTGCTTTAAACATCTTTGATCACTTCTGCTAAAATTGGCTACATTCTTAGTTTAACAGATCATTCAGTTATACGCTGAAATGAAAATATTAATACATATAATGAATGTGGTTTAGTTGTTCCTGTTTTCTGACAAATATTTTAAAATGACGTGGGCAATTATTTTAGGGGGCGTACCATACAAGGTGATTGGAGGGGGGGGGGGGGTCCGTATTTTCACTCATACGGACCACGACAAGCCAACCATCTCGTGGGGAAGTGCCATTCAGTCATTCAGCAATGTCAATAACAAAATGTGAAGGCATGAAAATCCAATCTTCAAGCCTAACTTCCAGGCACTGACAAATGGCCAGATTCAACATTCCTGCTACGGCAAAGAACGAATGGGCCTGCAAACCTGTCTGAAATCCTACACTCTGACTTCAATTAGGTGCACACACATAAAAATGTGAGCTAAAAATACCACCAATAAATAATATAGCAGTATTTTTGGGGAAAAAGTTACTTTTATTTTTTTTATTTTATTTTATTTTTCTCTTTTCTTCTGAAGAATTTTTTTTACTTACTTTTAGATCACCCTCAGAATTCACAAATAGCACAAGCGAGTCACAAAGCTGACTAACACGTTTGACCATTATTGTGGTTGATTGCGAAAACAAAAGCGCAACCTTTTCCTTCAGTGATGAGGTGCTGGACAATGACATCAGTCATGTTGTCTCGATAAGCGTAGCGATCTTTGTAGAGGCCGTGAACTGTACTGAAGTTGAGCTGGTAGCAGGCGATAGTCCCATCTTGGCAGCCCATCACCTACGGAAGAAACAACAATGGAAAGTCGCGGCGCATCTCATTAACACCTCCAAGAAAAGACTGCAAGAGTGGGAGAATGTTCCTGTGCTTGGAACATCCACACAGACAAAGTGAAACTTTCAGCACTCAATTCTCTCCGCAATGCCACATCGCTTACAGCTAAACATAGCAGAAAGCAAGCTGTATAGGTGTTAAAGCACATAATAAAACCACTGTCTTTGAAAAAGCATTGTTGCCTCAGTTTTCAAAATTTCACAGGAATAAACTCACCATCAAATTGGAGTCCGGCTTGACCCGGCAGGTGCACACCCTGGAGTTCTGCTCTCCAATGACGCCCAGTCGCACGCCATCTTTGGTGTAGAGCGACGCCTGCTTGTCGGAGCCGCCCATGACGATGTACTCGCCCTTGGAGAAGTAACTGACGCAACACGGGTCGTAGGAGAGAGCCCTGTCCTTTCCAATCTGACAAGACACAGAAGAGACGGGGGGGGGGGAGCAGGACAATAATTGAAAAGGCGTCCCTTCGATTTGTTGCTCAGACCGCCAGCCAACGTTGGGCACCGTCTTCAAATTCAACACCGCATCCCACCATCCTTATAAGAGTGGCTTGAAATAAATAAATAAAACAGACAGAGAGCTAGACGGACATAAATAAAGTGCATCTTGGTTTGAAGTAGCTTCTGTCTTAGTGTTCAAAATCCATGTGCACAGCTCGGTATTAATTACACACCTCTACACATCTGTTTCTCCGCTCTGTGAAGGGGAAAAAAAAGAAAAAAAAAACAGCCTGACAACCCACCGATGATTCTTATTCACTGCACACAATTCTTGGCTTTGTAATCCAAACCGAATGTTCAGTGGAAAAAAATGAAATAAATAAGTAGGCCAACGGCAGTATATGAGCCCATGGCATGGAAGCAAAGTAATGAACAGTGCATAGTTGTGTTCAATTACAGCGCTGCCCCCGGGGAGTTAAGGAGGGAAGCGAGACAGCGAGGGGCCACGAAATACACTCCAGAGCTATTCCATTTCAACAGGAGACGTTGCAAATAATTAGCTTGCAAAAATGACCATTGCAAAGTCACGCTACTTGGGACACTCACCTGCTTTCCACTGAGTTGATAGAAGGAAAGCTTCTGACCCCAGTCGGCCACGGCCAGAATGTCATGTTGCTCATCCCTCCACAAACACAGGAAAAAAAAATATGTTAGCAGTTCGTTCATCTTCTGGTATATTTTTTTCATGATGCTAACGTACACTTGCTACATCATCTTACAAACAACTTTTGCTAAGGAGAAGTTTCTATGCCAGGGGTCACCCACATGAGTACCCTGCGGGCCTGTTCTAAAAAAAAAAAAAAAAAAGCTCACCAGTGATCAGACATAGTGATTTCCAAGTCATGTTGTACAAAAGTGATCATTTGAAAATGGAAACGCATGCAAAGATTTAGAGAAATCAAATGATGCTAATCGAGGTTTGTCTGTTTCCTACCTTGTTAAATCATTGTTGAAAATTATTGTGAGGAATCCTCAACATCATGGAATATCACTCAGAATAATAAAAACATATAAATAGATGTTAAATGGGCAAATTTGTTATTTCAGATGCAGGCCTGACTTTTTTGCTGACCCCTGCTTGACGGTGAAGTGACAAGAACCTCAATATATACGGACAGTGTCTAATTAATTGCATTATGTCCAGAATAACTATAAGCAAATGATTGTAACTTCTCATCAGTGACGTCGCCATCCTGCCAACCTCTCAAAATGTCTGTCATCCTGTGCTACCTCAAAGTCCAAAGATTCATGTCTCTCTGCTGCCATCTATTGGCCCTAAATGGAATTTCCTTCCTGAAATGCTCTTGAGCCAGTGTGACTGGATTTCTATCCAGTTCAACCCAGACGATACTAACTTGGAGGGGTTCCAAGCGATGGACCAGACGGGAGAGGAGGAGATTCCCGAGCGGTCTATTTTGACCTTTTCCTCGCCGTTCTTGTTGCGAATGCTCACCACTCCATTCATCATACCAAGCGCGAGGTACTGCCCATCGTTCGTCCACCTGTTTTGACGCCAAGCGGTCAAACGCGTCAACGCGGACGTGCTTCATTCAAGTTAACAACGGAAGCAGCGTTCACTCACCCGCAACATGTTATTTTGCTGCTCACTTTGTGTTTGTTCACCGACTTTTGCTCCGGCGACCAAAGGCCTAGAACAGTAAGCGGGTATTGTGACGGTCATCAAACATTAGGAAAGACTTACGCTACGGTGTGGACGTAAACTCAACAGGCACTGACCGAAGTCACCCGAGGAACAGGATGCGAGTTGGTGAGTGACCGGGTTGTAGGCAACGCACTGGATCGAGTCGTAGTGTCTACAAACGTTCACACGGTAAAAGACATGAGAAAGTCGCATCTTAAAGCATTTAACAAGAGCGCTTCAAGTGTCAAACTCTCATTATATTGCATCATATTTGACCAAACAATCATTATTGTACAGAATGTGACTAAAAAGTGGTCTGACATTACACTTACGTGTATTTTAAAATACCCTCCAATTTAGATGTCCAGATTATGATGCTCTTGTCTGCTGAGCCAGAGGCAAATCTTTTACCTGCAGAAAGAAAAATGCAAATGAGCAAAACAAGAGAAGCAGCCAGCGAAGAAAAACAATCAAAAAAAGGAAAACGATTATTACCGTCCTTGGCATAAGCAACACAGTAGACTACATCTTTGTGTCCTTTTAAAGGTTGAATAATGGTTCCGTCTGAGGTGTCATACACCTGGAAAAAGCATAACATTTGACAAAGAGCAAGCATTGCTGACAAGTGATCTATCAAGTAGGTCTAAATAAATACATTTCATTCATACAGCACTTTTCACAGATACGACTCATAAGTGCTTATTTACTTAATAAGTAATATACATATAACATTGTTAACGGGATGCAGTTTGAATGTGTTTGTCAAAAAGTATGTCGAACTGTCAAATCTTACCAGGACATGAAGGCCTGCTGCCACTACAAGTTGGCTGCCATCGGGTTTGAAGGCCAGGTCATAAACGCTGCAAGGAAACAATCGTACCAACACTTCAGTTCAAAATTCATATTTTGCTTCTAAAATGCAAGAGTCAAATGAATGGAAACAACTCGTCACAATATTTACTTGATGATTCATCTTCACACAAGGAAACGCAGCCATGGAATTAGAATGCTTAAGTGTTATTTTTAAAAGCAGTCTCAATTTAGATGTGTCCAGTCACAATTTGTCATTGTCATGGTTGCCCTCATAAAATTAACAAACTTTATCATAAACTGGAAGATGATTACCATTTCAAAACAATATAAATAAGCAGGTAAAACACATTTGTGATTTTCAAATGTGGTGATACATGGGCCTGACTTAAAGCCATAAAGCCACCATGCTTATGTGGCTTTTCTACTGGTTAAAATAAAAAAATAAATATAAAAAAAAAAGGAAGGCGGAACTGAGATTGGTCAAATGTTACATCAACAGCTTGTTTTCTTTTGGAGAATGAAAGGATGCAGATAAGTGCAAGTTTGAATATTTTGAATGATGATGCTATGATAACACTAGCAATGAGTGAGATTCGCGTTTACTTGCATGGGTTCCATCTGAAAAGGTCAGGGAGTCTGTTTCAATGCCGCTAGAACAGGGGTGTCAAACTCATATTAGCTCAAAGGCCACATGGAGGAATATATATCATCAAGTGGGCCGGATTGGTAAAATGATGGTATATAATATTAAAACAATTGCCGCCAATTATACTATTATTATTATTATATTATAGACATGTTATCTCTACCTTTTGTGCATATATATTGTTCCCAGAATGTATTGTGTGGCGCAGTTAATGAAGTTATAAGGACGTTAATCCTTGTCATATTTGTTTATGTTACCAGTAATTAAATTTCTGGCATATTTAACAAGGTTATGTCGGTCTATGATTTTATTTTATTTTTTCTAAACAAACCATAACTTTAGATTATGTGTAAAATAATGACATCAAGGGCAATTCCGTGTACAAGTTGCATTGCTCAGCTGAGGATTGCTTGCGAAATAATGAATTTATATGTTTTGATTGTGGCCGTCTGATTAATTGGTCTGACATTACTATTATTATTTTTTTAGTACTTTACAAAATCATCTCGCGGGCCGGATTAAACCCCTTTGCGGGCCGTATGTTTAACACCCCTGCGCTAGAAGTTTGCAAATGACTTGACTTAACGAGTTTGACCTTTGGTTAAAAGCAAATTGCGAGCCACTTGTAGTAGCTTAACTGCACTGTGTTTGCTTACGGACTGGACTTTTGTTTGCAATTTTGGAACAGAAGTCAAGATGTGGGAAGCTTTCGCAGACAGCGACATTAAGGAACAGTTCTGGCCCGCGTGCCATGTATTTGATAAATACCTGACCTTTGCTAACCTCTCAATGTTAGCATTGACTGGACGTCTTATTGTTTCACACAAACAAAACGCAATGTATGTATGCCATGTATGTAGCATATCTGGGTGGTCCACAATTGTCATTTAGCGACTATGTTTGTGTTGCTTAACGGAGCGTCAGTCGTGTTGCGCTGTGCTAATTTCCAGGAGCTAGTTGGTTTAGCAGCGGTTGGCATAGCAACCGCTGTTGCTAATCGCGAGCGTCGCATCCGCCTGATAATGACGATGACGCAAAGGCTACGCAAAAACGCTCACCAATGCTGACGTGTTGTTTCTTTCCATACCAGGACGGCTCTCATTTCTTGACAGGTTCCAGCTCTGATTTGGATCAACAGGTTGTTTGCCTGCTCACTCGCTCATGTTGCCTTCTCTTGTCATGACTCCCTGACAGCGCGCAGACGCAGACTCACTTCCTGCTTCACACTTCCTGCTTGCTCAGTCGCTCGCGTCGTCAAAGCTAAACCTCGCCAGCAGATGCTAAGCGGGCTCTCACATTGATTCAGATCAATCGACTCGACTTTGCTGTTGATTGTACCAGGGGTCGAAAAGTAAGTTAATTTGGAACTGATTGTTTTTAGGCGTATATCCTGGGAAGACAACGATTTTCGTATCAATTTTAGCGACACTACAGCCGCAGATTGGAAGAGCTCTTCTTCGTCCGGCATTCTGCGCCTACAATTTTTAAGCGACGTTGGAGTGCCCCCTGTGGTGATGTAGGCGAACAGCAATAAGTGAATTGCGCAATAAGCTACGCATGCGTGGTAAACGTACAAGTGGACGGAAATACTTGTAGATGTCCATTTTAGTACAGTTTTTGTGCCAACTAGTTGGACAATTAAGCGCACTAGTAGAACAAATGTGTCTTACTAGTAGGTTAATGTTTTTTCCACTACTAGTGCAACTTTCAGTATATTAATAGTAGAAACGTTACAAGTGGCCTCCTTGTGGATGATGAAATCCTTCCTAAAGGCATTCACAATAAATCTGTTGCAATTGAATGAGTGCCAAGTGTACATGAGCTATTCTACTGCTCCCCACACCAATTCTGTTCCATTTGTGCTATACAAGTGGTGTTTTTCAGGCGAGTTTAATTGTCATTTTGACGTGTGGACCCCTCTGAATTTCTTATATGAGATGATTGGTGGATATTTTTTTTTCAGGCCCAAAACACTCAATTTCTCTAGACCTTATCATCCAATTTTGAGAATTTTGGCTGTGTAGTATTCATTCTGAAGCGGCCATTCCAACCACACAGCATTTAAACAGACTGTCATGTTTGGGGAATTCTGTCACATTGCAAGCATGAGTATGACTTTGAACTGCATATCAAGAATATCAAATAAATGCTCAGGCTGCTTCCCGAAGAGCCATTTGCGTTATTCCACATTCCAAATGTTTCTTTACTATATGTTCTTTGCGCCCCCAGTCATCTGAAATTTTTGACCTAACTTCTGCTTATGGCACCTTGATACTTTTCCATTCAGCAACCGTCAGTTCCCAATTTATTCTCAAAATTATGATGCAAAATATCCAGTGTGGGATATTTCCAAAATTGAATTCCCATTGAAATTGACCAGAAACTTTCCTCAAATGGACTAAAATGTTCCACTTGTGTGCAAGCCTGACTGGAACTGGAAGTCTACTTGTTGGAAGCGACATGAATTCGTGTGCATGCTGCCTGTGCCACAAAATGCCTCACGGTTGGACCAGAGAGGTTCGGCAGCGGCGAGCGGGCAAGACAGTGGGAAAAGTGGACGTGTACATCACCAGGTAATCCCTTCCGTCCGGCCAACAGCATTGTGCCACGCCCAACTAAGCGCACGTTTTGTGTATTGAAGTCCCCACGGGCAGACCTTTCGATCGAGAGCTTCTCTGCGAGCGTTCCTTGTGAAAAACACTCAAGACGTCGACATCAACCTCTTTGATTTTACAACAAGCTCCCTGCAGTGTCTCCCTGTCGGAGAGAAACAGACAAGCAGTGGGCAACAGGACATTCCGCATGACGCATCCAAAATACTGGCTCCGCCTCCTAAAGAATCTAAAAGTGCAAGCTCCGCCCTCACAAGTGTGTGTGTGGAGCAGAGGAACTTTGAGAGCCAAACGGCTCGTGAACACGCAACGGCGGACCATGAGGACGCTTGCCCGCTGAGGCCGGAGCTTCCAAGACAGACTCACGTCGGCCATTCGGATGTGGACAGCGTGGAGGGAGGTGAAGACGGACGAAAGGTTGTCCTCCAGGCCCAACAGGAGCAGTTGCTGTCCACCCTGACTGCTGGATACGGTGCAAAAAAAGTGGCAAATTCCAAAAATAGTAAGTAGTCGCTTGGACATGACGCCAAAGTAACAAACTTTTGCAATTTTCTTAACGTGTTTTTGTACGAGCAGAGTCCAAAAGTTCTGAAGACAAACGGAAAACGAGCCCTTACTTCAGGAGGAAACCTCTGGCGGATGGTAATGTGTCGGACTTGAATAATTGTGCGGGAACGATGACCCGTTTCTGAGCAAATGTCATCTCAAACGTGTGAAGGTCCTGGACCCCCTCGAAGAAAAGCCTTCAAGAAGTGGACACCTCCTCGTTCTCCTTTCAACCTTGTTCAAGAAATCCTTTTCCATAATGTCTGGAAACTGCTGGTGGCGACCATCTTTCTCAACAAGACAAGTGGTAAGCTTCAACGCACACGAAAATTTCACCCACCATATTTTGCAGAAATCTGCGGTTTATTGTTTGTTTTTTTTGGGATCAACTTTTTACAGTAATATTGTCCAGTATGGAAAAGATTCTCTTGAAAACTTCTTGGGTCGTGGCCAGTTTGCTCGGATGGCCCGCCCAAGTATTAACATGGTGTGGGAAACACTAGTTGCGAGAAAAATGAAATGATCACAAAGCGGGCTTAAAGACGAAGAAGGTGCAAAAGCGTTTTCCTCATTCAGCGCCATTTAGCTGTGGATAGGACAAACACGATGTCATTCATTCATTCATTTAACTCATTCACTCACAACCATTTTCACTGAAGCAATCCCCTTCACTCACAGCTGTTTTACTGGATTTTGACTGACTTTGAAAGACTCACATAATATTGTGTTCTATTGCTATCAAAACATGGAAAACATGGTTTGTTTCTGTTTTTTATTAGTATTAGAATATAGCTATGTTTCATCATTATTCACAAATCTGCTTAAAACTGTGGGGAAATGAACTTTTTTCAACATGGCCCAGGTAGATCTCGTTTGCTCTGCTGCCACCTGCTGGCCATTTGTCTAATAACTACCATTTCTTCAACCGTTCTCTGCAGTTCAGAGGCTGCATCAAAGCCTTCTGTATGCTCTAGCATAAATAAATAAAAAAGTTCCATGAATGTTGTTTGCGTCACTCAAACTCCGTGTGGCTATTAGCGCTGGCGTTCGTGAATTAGACGCTGTTTATCAATGATACTCATTTGAATAGAGGTGGGCAACTTCTCCGCCAAATGTATGCAAATTACCAAATTAACTCATTCACTGCCATTGACGGCTATAGATGTCAAAAATTCACTTTATTTCTTTAAGTTTAATTTTTTTTCTACTTTTGTTAAAAGTATGAAAACCTAGAAAAAAGGTTTTATTGTACATTTAGAACAGATATAAAGTTTGTGATTAATCGTGAGTTAATTAGAGAAGTCATTTGATTAATTCTGATTTAAAAAATTTAATCGCCGGATGCCCCTAATTTTTAATCATCTTTTTTTTTTTAAGAAAAGATTATTAACTCTTTGACTGCCAGACGTTTTCAGAAAAGGGATGCCGTGGGTGCCAGCCGATTTAAGCATTTTGACTGATCTTTCAAGGTCCACAGAAAATTATGTGTTTGGACTATGGAAACACACATACTACCAAATGAAAGATTGGACTCTCATCTTTCATCAGAAAAAAAAGTTTGTTTCTACCTTATTCCGTTTTTCAGTAATCAACAATAGAAAATGGTTAGTTTCACCTCTGTTTTGAAACAAACGTCTTTTAACGTCTTTGGCACTCCTCCATAGGATTTTACTAAACGTTATTTAACGTTTTTGGCAGTCAAAGAGTTAAAAAATTAAAATAAAATAAAAATATTTAAAGAAAAGATGATTAAAAATAAACAAAAATAATTACAATAATTAAAAAAAATAATTAATTTAAAAAAGATCAAAAATAAAAAAAGTAATAATTACAAAAAAATTAAGAAAACATTTAAAAAATATATTAAAAAAATTAAAAAGAGATTATTAAAAAAATGAAAATAATTACAATATTTTGTTAAATAGGAAAGATTATTATATATTTTTTTAAATAATTAAATTTTTTTAAATAGAAAAGATTATTAAAAATTAGGGGCGTCAGGCGATTAAAATTTGTAATCTTAAATAATTGCATGGTTTCACTAGTTAACTCACGATTAATCACAAATTTTATTATATCTGTTCTAAATGTACAATAAAAAAAATCTTTTTTTTTGTTAACAAAAGTGGGAAAAAAATGCCAATGGCAGTGAATGAGTTAAGGTACGCACAAAAACCATCGGTGCACAATCTGGTTGGCAGCGCAGTTGGAGCTGAACTTCTCCATCTGCGCGTGTTCAGGGGATTACACGCGCCCTGATTGCTCCATTTTTACCGGTTAGTGCCACGCAAAATCTGCGCAAACCTTTAGTGGCTCTGGCCCTTTACGTTTTGCTGTGGAACTGCAATAAAGTTGGTGGGGGTTAAAGTGCCCTTCTAAGTGGGGTGAAATTCGTTCTGCGCATGCCACTGAGGAAGCG
Organism: Vanacampus margaritifer; assembly: GCF_051991255.1. Taxonomy (NCBI): domain Eukaryota; kingdom Metazoa; phylum Chordata; class Actinopteri; order Syngnathiformes; family Syngnathidae; genus Vanacampus; species Vanacampus margaritifer. Next base: position 10,688,040 of record NC_135432.1, read on the forward strand.
GTGAGCAGCAGCAGGGGCTTGCGCTCGGGGATCATTTGATGATCTAACCCCCCCCCCCCCTCAATTCCAACCTGTAATGCTGCTGCTGTTGTTAACTGTATAGTAGGAAAAATGTCTCGTATGTGTTGTGTGAATGCTGCAGGCAAAACGGCCATTCCGCTCCTTTGGCAATTCTTCGAGCTGTACCCGTCTGCAGAGGTGGCCCGCCAAGCCAACCGCGAGGTCATGGCAGAACTCCTCAAACCGCTCGGCCTCTTTAAGCTTCGGGCCAAAATCCTCATCAGATTCTCAGGTGAGTGAAATTTGGTATTTTGGAGAGCAATGTATGTGACCTTGTGTCGTTTGTTTGCAGACGAATATTTGAGCAAGAAGTGGCGTTACCCCATCGAGTTGCACGGCATCGGCAAGTACGGCAACGATTCCTACAGGATCTTCTGTGTGGAAGAATGGAGACAGGCCAGTCCTCACTTGAATTTGATCTTTTTGGAAGAATCGTCTCAGCGGGAAGTGGTGATGACAATCTTGTTCTTGCTGTGTTTTGTTCAAGGTGACGCCTGATGATCATATGTTGAACAAATATCACGCCTGGCTGTGGGAAAACCAGGAGGCGCTGGGAATCTGAACAAGTGGGAAGAACTGTTCCCGTGGAAGCTTTCACTCATCATTGGTCATTATTTGTATTCACATTGGAATTGACTCCAACGGACAATAAAATGTTTTTTTTTAACAGGTTGCTTTGTCTCCGATGTTTGTGTGTCCGTGTGGATTCACCAAAGAGCGGAAGTTTATCAAATTTGTTTTGAGACTGATTGAAGCCTCGGACCTTGTGTACTAGCAATCAGTCCGTTACATGAAGGTGAAAACCGTTAGAAGGAGCATTGATGTCAGCTCAACCATTCAGGAGTCTCCTCATGCTAGGTTAAAAAAAATAATAATAATTTAACCACGACACTATTGAATTTTACACAAGCCTGACATAAATGGACACAGCAGTGCTCGGCCACAATGGTATTATTATACATTTCAATTCAATATAACTTTATTCATCCCCTAGCGGCAATTGAGAAATAGCAACTGAATAAAGAATAAAAAATATACAATATCAATAAAGTGACTTAATGAGTAGGATAAAGTGCCAACTGTATATGTATGTACAGTATATATTAAGAAGATCAACTTCCGGTCCATGTGGGTTTTTATTTTTATTTTTATTTTTTTACTAGCTCAGTAGCCTAGTGGTAGAGGAGGTCGTGGGTTCAATCCTCGGCCGGGTCATACCAAAGACTATAAAAATGGAACTCATTTGCCTCCCTGCATTAAGGGTTGGAATTGGGGGGGGGGGTTAGATCACCAAATGCTGCTCACCCCTCCATCGGGGGATGGGTCAAACGTAGAGAACGAATTTCACCCCACTTAATTGGGTATGACAATCAGTGGTACTTTAACTTTTTGGCCATTGGATATTACGTTTGGAAATAGATCTTAAAAATAGAAAAATGACTCATTTGATTTTCTCTTTAGAAAGGAAACATCAAAATTGAAATACAGCTTGGCTTTCTTGTTGTCTGAAACGGCTAAAAAGAAAAGTCCAATAATAGTTTGATTTTCAATTTTTTTTTTCTTCTGGAGAACTCAGTATTGTCCATTCGGTAATTTTACCGATTTGACATGTCATCATCATTGCTCTCCTTTTTTTTTAATATATATATATATTTATTTATTTTTATTTTTTATTTTATTTTTGTATGCAGGTGATAATGTGTATGTGCGTGCGAGTGTGTGTGTGTGTATTCATTAGTTCACCTAAAACCTATTTTAAAAAAATCCCATACCGTTCACCTAAACTGAACACTTCCAGCCAGAGTCGTGAGGCCGTCAGGAGACCCGAGGAAGGACCAAAGAAAAGAAAGGAAAGTGAAATCCAGCACCGACCAGACACAACCCACCAGGCCACCAATCAGAGTCCTTCACCAACCCCAGAGACATCTAAATTTCAACAAATCAGGGAGACCTCAAAAGAGATTTTCAATTTTTATGACAGAAACGAAAATAGTTTGTTTACAGAGCCCCTCTGGCGCCAGTGTATGAACAATTTGGGTTTTTTTGCTAACCTGTTCCCCCAGTTTAGTAGGGATGTAACAATAACACAATATCGTGATATTGCGATGTTAAAAATGGCCACAATATCGTCATGCTATATTCAAAGCACCACATTTCCATCAAAAAACGTTACTTTTCACCTGCTTCAGCCAAGCACAGCATTTTGAACTACATAGACGACGATACTTTACGCTGCTGAGCCAATAGTAACGTACGCTGTACAGTCGTGGCCAAAAGTTTTGAGAATGACACAAATATGAATTTTGACAAAATCAACTGCCTCATTTTTGACGATGGCAATTTGAATGTACTCCAGAATGTTATGCACAGTGATCAGATGAATTGAAATGACTTGCTAATAAGTCTCTATTTGCCATTCATCGGGTCATCAGGAACTTCAAGGAGAGAGGTTCAATTGCTGTGAAGAAGGGTTAACCCAAACCCTAAATCTAAAAACACTGAAGCAGCAGACTTGGTGAAAACCAATACTTTGTCATTCTCAAAACTTTTGGCCACGACTGTATATAGTATTATAAACTTTTTTTTATTTAAATTTTTTTATTGCCAACACCACCATAATATCGTGATAATTATTGTATTGTGACATTTGGATATTGTTACATCCCTACAAATGCCAACTTGCAAACAAACACAGGACTTTAGACCAAACCAGTGCATTAGTTTCACCCTAACATTGAACTTCTACTTTGCTTTTTTTTACAGCCTACTTTGTAAATTCTCATTATCATTGTTGATTGAACACCGTCACCCATCCAACAAATGTCACCAAAGCCAGACACTTTTCTTGTTGCCTTTATTGAAAAAGCTGAGAATTAACTTAAAAGGAACCCCGACCGACTGTAATGACAAGTTTGCTCTCTATTATTTATTTGGTTGTTACAAACATAACTATGAGATTCATTTTTCAAAAATCATTTCCAGTTGAATACATTGTGTAGAAACTTTATTTGTATGTACGCCGCCATTATTAACGCATTCAGTGCGTAGTGACGTCAAATGGCTCTCTGAAAAACACCTATAAAGAAAGTAAGGTAAGCCTCCGTAGCGTTCCAACGTAAATAACAAATTATTTCTGAAAAATGAATCTCATAGTTATGTTGGTAACAACCAAACAAATAATACAAACAAACTTGGTTCCTTTTAACAAACGCAAACGTGATTGTTGCTGACGACACAAGCTACATCGGAAGGACGCACGCAGTGAAAAGGGACGACATGGAAACGTTAACTGAGGATTTGTCAACATCAAGTCAAACCAAAGTATATGTTTGAAATGCAGGTATTGCTTCTTTACGGCTCCCCCGGACGTCACATGAGGTACATTTTTTTTCCATTTTGCCCGTAATATAAACTTCACATTGCATGCTTCAAACTGTGTCTTCCACCTTAAAAGTGCGCTCCATTTGCCTACCCGACTTTCCAGGAAGGACGATCTCATTTGTATTTTGAGCGACCATGCGGACACAAATAGGCATTGATAATCCAGCCACATTTTGAAAAATGTTCGCCATGTTACATCTGGGGCTTCAAAGTGTACAAAAAATAAATTAAAAAAATCAAGGGATCAGAAATGCATCCGGCATCCGATCGTCTTCCATGCCAAAGACGAGCAATAAATACATCTCATGTACTGTACTACCAATCTAACGTGTTTTATTTCAGTGTCATGCATTTGAACTAAAAGGATGAAAACATTCGCTTGAGTCGTGACGAGCGGACAAGATGATGTGCTCATTTTCCCTGATGACGCATCATCAGGAGCAACTGGGGCTTCGGCGCCTTGCTCAAGGGTACTTGCGCACGGGCCACAATGGCCGGGGATCGCACCCACAACCGCTGGGTTGGGAGACGACCACTCTACCACTGAGCCATGCCGCCCCGATGATGAGGTTTTGATTGTGTGCAGAGGAAGGAAATAAATAAATAAATAAATAAATAAATAAAAATCAGCCACTTTGTAAATACAGTAGATGATTTAAACAATCATGAGCGGTGCTTGTACGAACCTCCAACTCAACAAAGTCCAGGTCGGGAATTCAGTTGAATTCCTTTCAAACAGGTGCAGCGCTAGCTTCATCTCGTCTTCAAGCATGCCTTTGCGTTCTGGCGCCGTCTTACCGATGCAAACGCAGGGAGGGACTTTCGGGCGACTCCCCCGAGCCAACGCCAGCGTTTCGAGCCTCCACCTCGCGTCCTAGCGGCCCTTGAGGAATCCGTCCAGCATGTTGTCTCCTTTCTCCGTCAGCCAGTAGCCGGCCATGGCGGCCACGCCGCCGATGAAAATGGCTGTAAAAACCATGTCGCCTTTGGCGGCCAGCGTGGCCAGGGCGCAGATGACCGCCCCGAAGAACATCTGCTGCAGAACCAGAACCTCGTCGTCTGTCATGTCGTCAAACAGGCCCTTCTCCGGACCGGCTGGAGGGGACGTCCGCAAACCACAAATAAACGTCAAACCGGGGCGAACGGACGGACGGACGGACGGACGGACGGACGGGAGAGCGAGCAGCACGCGCGTAGACATACCAGGAGGCTTGTTCTCGACACAGATGCTGTCTCTCCGGATGAAGCCGTCGGCGCAGTCGCAGTGGAAGGAGCCCACCTCGTTGATGCAGGCCTCGTTGAGGCCCGGGCACGCCATGCCGCCCTCGCTGCATTCGTCCACATCTGCCACAACAAGCCATGCATGTCAGGGGCCGCCGATTATAATCGGCCAATTATTGGCCTTTAAGCAACAGCCAAAAACAATCCGCTAATTGTACCAAATGGCTGATTATTTTTCCCTTAAAACAGTATCAAAGAAAACCCAAGTTTCCGACACTGTGAAAGCACCTTGAATGCACCCTTTTTCTTGCGTAGCATTAGCAACTAGCAAGTGTGTAACATATGTTATTCTGGTTATTCTGTTGTCCCCCAAGCGTCCTTTAAGCTGTTTAATGGCACCTGAGTTGGAGTTAACTGTAAAACTAAACACACAAGGTTAAGAATTACATCTACTGTATATTTAAATACAAAACATGCTTCTTTTTTTAAATATCGCTAGCCTAGCGCTAATGCTAAATGCGAGGGGAGGATCCCATTCAAATGCCAACAGGAAGTCAGCATCGACTTCGAGAGTGTTTTTCCTTCAAATAACGAACATCCACACACAAATCTAGTGGGAACACATACCCACAGGTAAGATAACACTACACAAAGGCACAAATTCTTCCCAATGTGTGAAAAACAAGTTATTTAATTCAATCACAACTTTCTTCTGTACGCCATAAATGCACGGCACCACACTTCCCCCAAGAGGCTGAAACACACAGGAAGTCAATATTTCTTCTTAGTGTTTTTTTTAGTTGCTATTATTTTAGTTTATTCAATTCTTATTTAACTTTCTTATCGTTTTATTTTGTCATTATCCTTTAAAGTTCAATTTTAAGATATTTCAAGGATTCTTTTCTCAAAATGCAAGGATGCAAACATCCAAGGATTTTTTTTTTTGTGTGTGTTAATACACATTTCCACATGACATGGTACGAAATACAAGCCTCGAGGTCCCAGGTTAGCCCAGTAAGTCCCAAGACTTGTGAAAATAACGCATGATAAAAATATATAAAAGAAAAGGTTAATTCTTTACAGAAGTTTTAAGCAAGTAAGAATGGTTTTATTGGGGAGGAGGGGTAATTTCATGCATTATATATACAGTGGTACCCGTACACGAACTTAATTGGTTCCCACAGAGAGTGTGTGAGCCGAAAAGTTTGTCTTCCAAACAAGTATTTCCCATAGGAAACCATTGAAATGAGAATAATCCGTTCCCAGGTCCCCATAAAACACAATTTTCTACTAAAAAAGCCTTAAAACTACACAAAATATACCTTATTTTATGTATAATAAATGTGCTATTGTATTGTAATTAAAGAAATACACTGTACTGTATAATAAAGTGTTTTTATTTGCAAAACTTGCAACTTGCCTTTGTGATGATACAGTAGTTGAAGGCTTGATGGAATGGAGTGGGAGGAGGAGGGAGGGAGGGAGTTACTGTTTGGAAGGAGAGTCCTCCGGTGTGGCTTCTCTTCTTTGCTTCTTAGGAGACTCTTTATCCTTGTTGCTGACTAAAAACCTCTTAATTGACACCTGTTGCTTTCTGAGTTGTAAGGTCTTACGAAACTGAGGCATCACATTATCATTCATCATGTTGATGATTCTCATAGCCACAGTCTTTTCTGAATGGTACTGTTCGACAAAATCCTGCACATCACGCCACTTTGCTAACATGGTCTTGATGCTCTCACTTGATGCTGACAAACGCGCACCTCGTTCGTGTTTGTCGATGATCTCCTTCTTCTGCTCGACCGTAATTTTCTTCAATGTCTTCTTAGGCTTAACACTAGCCTTTTGTGGGGTCTTTTTCGGTCCCATGGTAGCAAAAGTACACTCCAAAAGTACTCCAAAATGATCCAAAATGTCTACCGAACACAAACCACGTCCGCACTCAAACAAAGGGAGCGACGAACTGGGACGCAGTGAGCGTGCGTCAGCGTCTCGTGATTTCTCGTGTCGCGAGATTTGATTCGTCCGCCGAAAACTAGTTCGTCAGCCGAGACAAAATGCTCGCGAATTTAATGTTCGTGAGGCGAAAAGTTCGTGAGCCGAGGTACCACTGTATGTTTAAATAATCGGCAGATTAATCGGTAATCTGCATTTTTTTCTGCCAAAAATCGGCATCGGCCCAAAAAAAAAGGCATATGTCGGGCCCTATGGATGTCACAGGCTAATTTTATATTCTGCCATCTAGTGGACAAGCATTGAATTGTTCTGCCTGCCACTATACTGTATGTACTCTACTGGCCTACATAGACCAACAATAAATGATCCTTTTTGGAGGAATCAAGTGCAATGGGATCTTGACAGTATTTAAGAATCAGTAGCGGACGTACTGAAGAGATCTCATGAAAACATTTGAAAGCAAGCCGTGGCATGACAGCCGAGTTCATTAGCGTTTCAAAACCTTCAAGCAAATGAAATCCTTACCGAGACACTTGGCTCCTTTCAGCTTGTAACCTCGTGCACATTTCTTGCAGCGGGCAGGACCGCTGCCCATGCAGCCCACACAAGCCTGGTCGCAACCTGGAAAGAGACGAAAGCTATGCTAGCCCAAAAGTGATTTGAGAAAAAAACACAAACAAATACAAAACATCCTGGGCAAAGATGGAGGACACACTAACATTGAACTGTGGTTCAAGTAAGCCGGAGCAGTCAAAGCCTACCTCTGCAGTCGTAAGAGCCGTCCGTGTTGTGACAGTACGTGTTGGAAGGGCAGTGCGAGAGCTCCGTGCCGCACTCGTCCACATCTAGAAGGACGCAACGAGAGCAGCGGGATGAGACGCGTCCAATTCGATGAGTCGCCGTGCGACCGGAGCAAGCTCACTCACCAACGCACTTGTTGTCGTGAAGCATCCAGCCCGCTTTGCAGTCCAGGCATTTGTAGTCCTGCGGCCCCGAGCACTTGGCGCACGAGTAGAAGCAGGCTGCGGGCAACGGGGGGGACACAAACCAACATGTTCCAAAAATGGCTAGGGCTGGGTATCGATTCTAATTAGGGATAGACCGATAATCGGCCCGGCTAGTCTGAGGCTAACCCGTTTTTTAGCGGCTATTTGGGAGTTATCCCAGGGTTAGCGTTTGGGTAAACAATTAGCTCACGAGCTAACAGTTAGCTCACAAATTAGCAGCTATTTGGGAACTGGTGAATGGTTAGCCCGTGAGCTAACCGGTGGCTCGAAAATTAGCGACTATTAGCCCGCGAGCTAACCGGGTTGCTCGCAAATTAACGGCTATTAGGTTAGCCTGTGAGCTAACGGTTAGCTCGCGGGCTAACTAATAGCCGTTTTTTTAGCGGCTATTTGGGAGTTATCCCGGGGTTAGCATGTGGGTGAATGGTAAGCCCGCGAGCTAACAGTTAGCCTGCTGATTTGTGGCTTTTTGGTAGTTGGCATTATAGTTGGTGCAAAAGCTGACAGCAAACAAAAAACCTTTAATATGGTGCAAATCACAAAAGCTGTTTAATAAACATGTGCTTGAAGGCATTTAAGCAGTCAAGTGCTGGCGTTTTTATGATTATTTTATTATTAAAAATTTTGACACCAACTTTTTTTTTTTTTGTGCAAATGTATATCAGCTTCAAATATCGGTTATCGTCCTCCCTGACTACCGATAATTGGTATCGTATCGGCACTGGAAAAAAAAGCATATCGGTCTATCTCTAATTCTAATTTCCTCAATCGATTTGTTTTCAATTCACAAGAGTTCAGTTCGATTCGATTTAGATTTTTCTTGATTCGATTCACTTTGATTCAATCCGATATTGATGAAAACTGGGTAAATGATTTAGTTTAGTAATGAAAGTAGTAACACATGCTATAATCACTTAAGTGTTACACAAACATTGACATCAGCAAGGACGAGATGAAAATATTTGAATAATTCTAATTCAACAGTTGTAAATCTAAATTAAAAAGATTCTGAATTGTCTTCAGGTGCAATTAGTCAGGTCTTTCATGAATGTAAGAAAACACTTAAATATGAACAGTACATTTCAAGAAAACAAGTAAAATGCAAAAAAAAAAAAAAAGGCCTTCAAAATTCTACTTTTTTATGAATTTATGTGGAAAAGACATCAAAATAATCGAGTTGTGGTTTTATGAATCGATATCGATTGTTTGATTTTTTTTTTTATAACTGTTGTCCAAACGCTGAGGCTGACTGAAAAGGACACCTCAACTTGTAGGGAGTCAGGAATGAACGACTGCAAAAGGAATCATTCCCAGTTTTGGATCAATTCCACAAAGATGGCGGCCGCTCGTCACATCGCTACACAAACAGGCTCAAATGAGAGCGGCCTTACTAAATGAAAGTGAAAGTGGAAGAAGTCCGGCACCTGCGCAGGCTCCAGCGGTGGCGTTGGCGCTTTTGTCTACGTAGTAGCCCTCAGCACAGTCCTGGCAGAGCGGGCCAGCGTATCCGGGGTCACACACGCATTGGCCGTCCCCCAAGCGAGTGCCCTCACCCTCGCAGCGGCCCAAACCGCCGCACACGCCGCCGGGACCCGACGGACACGCTAGATGGGGAAAAAGGCCTGCGTGTTAGCGCTCACCTGTCATCTCTTTTTGATGAGTGCAAACGGGGCAGGGCGGCCGCTGACCTTTGCAGTCGGGTCCGAAGTGTCCGCGAGGGCAGCACAGCCTCAGCTGCTCCATGCACAGCCACTCCGACAGGTCGGGCGCCTCGCGCTGCCTACAGCAAAAATGTCGGATCTCAACTTTACCCAGTGAAACAAACGCAAATGCCGTCCATCCATTTCAGATCCTCAAAAACACAAACTTTTTTGGGAACCTTATTCTAATAGCACTGTACAGCAAAGTACTGGAAGAATAACCTACTCAAATTAAATGGGAAAATATTTTTTTTAATTTTAATTTCATTGAACTTAATCATAACTGTTTTTTGTCAAACTGTTTTGTGAACGGAAATGGGTCCTTTGCACAAATCCACTCCTTCATTTCCTGTCTTTCATGATTGGACAAACTGATTGATCCAGGTGTGTCTGGCCATTGTCGTCGTGGTTACTGAGGTCAGGCACACCTGGATCAATCAGTTTGTCCAATCATGAAAGACAGCAAATGAAGGAGTGGTAATGAATTCAGGAAGTAGTGGATTTGTGCAAAAGAGCCCGTTCACATCTTAGAAATTATTTTGTACGCTCTGGGCTGCCGTTTTAGCCTTCATTCACACTTTCAAGATTCAAGAGTATGTAAATGTGTTCCTGCCACACCAGAGAGAGAAAAAAAACATCAATATTAAACTGTAACGTGATCGTTTTCAACTTTTTTAACTTGTGAAAATGTGCATAGTTTGACTTCAGATTCAGGCGACTGGCGGAGTCCTTTTTGTGTCTTCAAAATCAAGCTTACTAACCTACGCACGTTACTATGCTGCTCTTCTTTAACACTGAAAGAAAACAAGGCCAATCGTTTAAAAATATTTCAAATGTAAAAGTAGACTGCTTCAAAGTAGCCTTGGTCCAAAATACTGAAAAAGAACTCAAGTAAGCCAGTTACCAGCTGTCAAACTCATTTACAGCTACCAGCCAGGCACCCGTAGGATATGCTAACAGCTAGCTGCAAGCTAGCTAGTAGTCACTTACCTCGGAGACTTCTGCCATATTATACAATGATTAAGTCATTAATTAGCGGTTTCTTAGCATCCTAAATTACCTATTGAATATGAGTTCGGGATGGCGTTGTGTTGATGTTGGTCAGCGGTCGCAACTTTAGCGTCAATCAAAACTACGAACGTCTAAAAAGGATGTCAAGGTAGCCATCATGCCACGACGTGGGCCACTTTCAAATTAAAAGTCTACTAAAGCTATTTGCATTGGCATCAATGTAAAACTTTATTTTGAAGTTAGCCTGAGCGTAAGCGGTGTGTTACGATGATTATGTTTCAGCTTCCGTGACATGTCTGGTAGGGGTGTGCCAAAAAAAAAAAATAAAATAGAGTCTCATTTAGTACGATTCAGAATCGATTTTAAATGTCCCAAAATCAATTTTATTTAAATTATTTTATACTGTCTTGCATTTGTATGTGTGTGCCTTTATTTGGAGCGCTGTTCATGTTGTACCCAGTTTGGCCACTGAGGGGCAGTGTGGTTCCACGCACTCTAATACATTAGAGAGTAGAAGGGAAAAGTCACGATCAAGTTATTCCAATAAAAGTGTTTTTTTTTCAGCGTAGAGCCATTCTTTTGAGTGATTAAAGTGCCGCGAGTAGCGCACTAATTAGCATTAGCGAGTCAGACTGGAGTAGATCAATGCAATTCCTTGTACATCTATAGATTGAAGCAAAAACCATTGTCAATCAAATCATTGTAAATAAATTATTTTTATTCTGAATCGAAAATCGATTCTGAATCGAATTGCAGACCCAAAAATTGGAATCGAATCGAATCGTGAGACATTCAAAGATTCCCACCCCTAATGTCTGGTGTCCACTGTGAATACGCACGTTGATGTTGTGCCCCCCCCAACCAACCAACCAATCCGCAGATCGAAGGCAATCCGAATCGTGGGGCCTGATCCGAACCGACTACGGATCAACGCTGAATCCGTTGCTCCACTAGTTATTACTATTATTATTATTTTATGGACCAAGTGACGAGTTTTATCATGTTGGGGAACTTGTAAGTCAAGGTAGCAGCGTAGCAGAAAAGCATTTTTGGGAAGATTGGAATTGTGCCCACTACGAGCAATTTGATGGCCACGTTTCCGTGGTTACCTGTGGAACCACCACGTCTCCACCTGGTCCTCGATCTGCTCCAGCAAGCGGTTGCATTCAAAGTCGGCCTTGTCGCACGCACTCTCCACAATCTCCAGGAGACGAGTCTCGCTGCAACAGCAAGTCAACAAAAAATTTGGATTGATCCCATTCAATTCAATTCAATTCAATTCAATTCAATTCAATTCAAAGGGTTGGGATGAAACAAGTAATGGGTGGTACACCAGGCAGTACGCACCTCACTTTTTAGCCCATGGTTCGACACATTTTCACTTTGTTTTTTGTGCGTACAGAGAACGTTTTTTTTTTTTTTTGCTTGTCAGCAAAAAATGCATTTTGAGTAGTGATTTTGACTTCAAGTTTAAGTGTGATTTCAACAGAGCCTTTTTGAGTACTTGGCTGGAAAACTGCTGTTCGCTATTTCATTGTCTATTTTTGTTTAGCTGTTCCAAACAAACTTTCAAAGCCTAATTGGATTGGCCCTAGATGAAGTGACTGACCTGCTTGCATACTTGGACAACTTGTCTTCCTCCCAGGCCGTGTTGCCTCCCCCAAAGTTCTTGCTGGCCGTCCTCTCCAAGCCCTAGAAAGGAGGAATGCCATTCACGAGCGACGATGCGACGACAACGCGCGCAAAAAACGCCACCACGATACCTTGATGAAACTCTCCGCCAGTTTCTGGCATGTGTGACACGGCGCCGTGTGGACGGTGACGAGCTCCGACAGAAGCATCAGAGCGGGCAGGAGCGGCCAGGCCCACCGCATGATGCTTCCGAGACAACACACACAAAAATGCGTGAGACAATGTCTCCCACGGCCTGTGCAGACTGAGAGTTTAACTTTCATCTCGATCTTGTGGTCAACAATCAGGTGGCATATGGCTTCGATAAAACCTGTAGTTGAGTGTTTCCCAGCATTCATTGAGCCAAGGTACCTTTAATATTTGAAAAACCTCACAGCACGCCACCAAGCAAAAAGAAGTCAGTAAAAGTAATAATAATAATAATGATCAGTCTCAATTATTTCCATGTGTGAAATGTGGCCATGTTGAGTTGAAAATAAAGATATTCTGCTGGATGAAATGGAGAAAGTGTTTATGTTGTGGTCCCATGTAAGCTTCTTAATGATTATGGGCTGCTACGAGGGCTTAAGGCTGAACCATTTTGAAAAAATATCCAATTGCAATTTTTTTTGCACCTAATATTGTCATTGTGATTTAATATGTGATTATTTTCCCAAGCAATACATTCATTACGTCTTACAATAAACAATATCAGGTTTTATTATACTTAAAAGTTTTAGTCCTATAGGTTAAGCTTAAAAAAATGAATTATTAGGAAAGAATTAGAATAGTACAATAATTTACTACAACAACTTCTACAAAATTGTACCAAACAATTGTGGCGTGCGAAACGTACTATCGGTAATGAAGCTAACAAATCTATGGATTTAACAATCTTACATGTAACATTAACATGGTGTGGATTACACTTCTGAACCACGAAAGTGCTCAGCAGGGTGTTTTTTGTTTTGTATCCTAAATCACATCCTGCTACATCGCGATGTCGGTTGGATTCCTCAGCCGGTTCAAGATTCAAGAGCGTTACTGTTGTCGTTTCAGTGTAGCAGGCTACAATGATGAAGCAGGTTCGCGATGTTGTTAAAACTTTGGGCGGCAGCTGCCCCTCCAAACCTTTCTGCAAGCCCCGCCTTGGCCCAAGTAGATGCCGTCAATCATCATCATCATCATCATCAATCCTAATCTTCTACAGCTGTCTTTGTTTTCCGTGTGAGTCAGCATCAGCATCAGCCACCGAAGCTCCGAGCTTAGCTCCGGTCAGGAAAGCTTGTAGCACTGGCTAACGCCAATAAACTCTGCTGCCCTGTATCTGTTTCTATTTCTTTTTTGGGAGCGAACCCGCAAAACGCACTAAATGGGCCGCCGCTGCCGTGAGTTCATATTCGAAGCAGCGTAACGTAGCTAACGGTTAGCCGCAGCGGTTCTTACCTCGAACTTCTCCTCGTCCTCGCGTCGTCCTTTCGTGTTGCACACGCAAAAGGCACAAAGTCATATTCTAGGACGAAGTCCCGTAAACTGCGATCGCTGTGCAGCCATCGCAGTGGAAAAACTTGTCTGAATTGCACGATCGGACGTTTGGAACCTTGACTGAACGCCAAGAGATTCCTTCCAGTCGCTTCTGTGTCAGGCATCAAGCCCCGCCCCAAAGCCCGGAGTTGACCAATCATAGTCGTTGACATCCTGATAACGTCACATCTCGGATATTTACATATTTACAGGGGGAAATCTGGCAGTGAGATAACGGGACAAAAATAATATGGACAATTTCCGAACATCCGGGCATTTCTGATATTTCCGCAACTTACAAGGTGAAAACAAACGGCATATTGTATTGCTTTTGCCTGTGACGAGCATACAAACCAAAGTAGACAGGTTATGATATTAATCAAACGACATTTATCACATTTTGAAATCAAAATAATCATCACATTGCTTTTCAATGAGCGGAGAGCTTCCCTTCACCGACAGTTGACCGACATTTTGACTTGTGACATAATTTCGCAATTGACCATTTGCTGGCCATCTGACTACTTGCAAAATAGAAATTTGACCTAATGTTTGGCATTTCTACAATAGTGACGGCTTTAATTAATTGCAATTTTCTTGCCTTTTTTTTTTTTTTTTTTTTTTAAATCCCACTCCTCAACACGTTTAAAGCTAAGCCTCATGTTTAATGTCCCCTAAGGCTACCTTGGCATTCCTGTTCTTCAGCTGCACTCGTCAAATAGTCATGGTGACTTTTCACCACCACGTGTGCGTACTTGCAGCAGGTGGCAAACGGCAGCGCTTTCTCTTGGTACTGCATGTTTCGTTATACTTTTTGCATATTGATATCAATCAATTCAACAAAATGACAACTTTAGCCATGCAATCTGGAAATACTTTTTTTTTTTATCGACTCAAATATGTTAGAGAACTAAAAAGGGATGAAAGGAGGACTGCACGTGGGACATGTTGTCACTTGTAAGTGGCCTCTCTTCCTCTTTCTCATCTTAAAAGGAAATTCAAGTCATAAATGTTCTTGGCAATAATAGTATCTTCTATGTGGCCCCACTAGTCTAAACAAAGCATTCTGATAAATATTGTATTTGTGGAATATGAATGAACCACCAGTTTTGATCCATCTCAGAGGCAGCCATTTTGAGACTTGCTGTCGAATGAAAATGGCATCACAGTACTTCTCGTTTCGTTTCCTTTTTGGCCGCCAGCAAGAACTTGAAACTTGCTGGCATCCCATCCGATGGGATTTTTTTGCGACTGACGTAAAACCGTCGCCTTCTATCACCTTGGGCCTTTTGTCCTTTGCACTGGAGGCAGAAGCGTGTGCAGTCTGCGGGCCAACTGCCGGGCCAACCACATGGACACCCCCTTTGCCAGAAGTCTGCGCCAACAGCGCCACCAGAAGGTCCTTTTGGTTCCCCGCAGGCCTCCGAGCTCCCGGATGAGGCCGCCCAAGTCCCGCGGGACGCAGTAGCGAGGGACATCTCGAAAGGCTTGGGGGAGGTCCCCCCTGCGGCCCAGGCCTCGGAAGTAGACCAAGGCCACTCCTCCGCCTTTGCGCTGGCGCAGCGCCCCCTCCAGGCAGGTGAGAGCGGCGGCGAACACGGGTTCAATGACGGCGGAGGGCTCGTTCTCCATCACCGGGTCCTTGTTCGTTCCGGCGGCACTTTTCTGAAGCTTTGACCGTTGTCCGGCGTCGCGTGGGGAATCGCCGCCGCCGCCCGAACGCCGCCTCCACTTATCGTACGTCCGGTTGGCCTCAGGACTCCAGACGATTAACACGTTTCCTTGCGCCTCCCGCACGGCCTCCCACTGCCCGTACAGCCAGGGCAGCGGGCCGAGGTCCGCTACGCCGCTCTCGGCGTCGACGCCCACCCGCTTCTGGGAGCTGGCGGCGCACAGGGCCACGTGGACTGTGGCGCTCAGATCCCCCCGAAGCAGAGAAGCCAGGGCGCACGTGGCCGAAATATGCGCCGACCGCGCCGACGAGCACACCAGCAGCACCGGCTTCGGGATGGACAGCCAAGCTAGGCGTGGGAAAAGAGGAGAGGAAAGCACAAGTGTTGCTAGCAACGCTACTCAACCGGACAATTCCGTGACTCCGAGCACACCTGCTGACTCCCCTGTCATTTTTAGGCACCATGTGTAATTTTGACTGAACCAGAAACAAAATGAATAATACAACTAGAGGACGCAGGTGAGAAATGAAGTGAGTGTGTGGCTATTTGAGAAGCTGTTGGCAATGACAGCCTCACTGCACTGGAGCATTTTAAGCAACAGAGACTCTCCACACTTCACTTTTAGCTACAGTTACAGATAACATTGGAAATACAGTGTTCCCACGCTGCTTCACGGTTCAGTTATTGCGGATTCACTCTATCGCAGATTTTCATTTGTGACCAATTTGTGACATTTGTAACCCGGTTTCTGGTTAAGGTAAGCCAAACTTCATCAGTAGTTCGGTATTTACTCTACATTTTGCATGCTAAAAGTTACATTTATTAAGTATAACAAATAGTAGGAGTGTGCCAAAAAAAAAATCGATTCTCATAAGAATTGTGATTGTCATTTAGTACGATTCAGAATCGATTTTAAATGTCCCAAAATCGATTTTATTTAAATTATTTTATACTGTCTTGCCTTTGTCTGTGTGTGCCATTATTTGGAGTGCTGTTCATGTTCTACCCGGTTTGGCCACTGAGAGGCAGTGTGGTGCCACGCGGTCTAATACACTGTTAAGTTATAGACACATTAGAGAGTCAAAAGAAAAAGTCACGATCAAGTTATTCCAATAAAAGTTGTTTTTTTGCAGTGTGAAGCCGTTCTTTTAAGTGATAAAAGTAGCGTGCTAATTAGCATTAGCGAATCAGACTGGAGTAGGTCATTACAATTCCTTGCACATCTATAGATTGAAGCAAAAATCATTGCCAATCAAATCATTCCGGATCAAAAATCGTTCTTAATCGAAAATCGATTATGAATCGAATCGCAGACCCAAAAATCGGAATTGAATAGTGAGACATTCAAAGATTCCCACCCCTGACAAATAGTGCTGTCAAAGTTAAAGCATTCATTCATTGATTAATCACAAAAAATATCACATTAATCATGTATTAATGCAGATTATTAATCACACTATTAATTTTGACCGCAGATGATCCGTTAGCTTGACAGCGGATGGTTACGTGAAAAGGTAACACAGGTTGTGTTTGAGCAATAAACATAACTACTAGAGCTGTCAAACGATGACATTTTTTAATCAGAATAATCACATCTTAGAATTTTGATTAATCACGATTAATTGCTTAGTAACAAAACGCTTTTTTTATCAACATTTTTCCCCGCCAAATTTGAAGAACACCAGGTTATGTGTGAATTCTTTTGACATTTAATGTTATGAGGACTACTACTAAGTTAACGCTTTCACTTTGACAGCACTAATAACTACATACATTAGATAGTCAAGCATTTAACTCATTCACTGCCATTGACGGCTATAGACGTCAAAAATGAATTTGAACTATTAGTTTCACATTTTTTCCACTTTTGTTAACAAGAGTATAAAAACCTAGAAAAAAAATTATTGTACATTTACAACAGATATAAAATTTGTGATTAATCTTGAGTTAACTAGTGAAGTCATATGATCAATTACAATTAAAAATTGTTATCGCCTAACGCCCCTAATAAAAATTAAAAGAAAAGATTATAAAAAAAATTTGGGGCGTCAGACGATTAAATTTTTTTAATTGTAATTAATCGATTAATCACAAATTTTATATCTGTTATAAATGCACAGTAAAAAAAATATAGCTTTTAATACTCTTGTAAAAGTGGGGGGGGGGAGTGAAACTAATATAATTCAAATGAATTTTTGACGTCTATAGCCGTCAATGGCAATGAATGAGCTAATAAATGTTTGCGTATGACATTCAGAATATTTGTTCATGTCAAAATATTGGGGTCATTTTTTTCCTTTTTAAATGATGCAAGTAATTAACTGATTAGAAAAAGAGGAGGATGAGCGTGTGCAGTGGATCAAAAAATGTTCACGACGTCCTCATAACATTAAATGTCAAAAGAATGAACACATAACCGGTGCTCTTCGAATTTGGTGGGCAAAAAATGTTGATAAAGAGCCTTTTTAATTAAGCGATTAATCATGATTCATCCAAATTCTAAGATGTAATTAATTGGATTTAATGGTTTGATAGCTCTAGTAACAAGTGCTTAGGAAGGGTTAATAGAGGTCAATAAATAAATGATGCAACTGACCTGTAGTTCCCTTTTTGGTGAGCGAGTGGAGAAAAAAGGCCAAAAGTGCAAGCATGTGGAGAAGAATGACAGCCGCCGCCGCTCGCACGCCCCATCTGCTGCGAGAGTCTGCACAGACAAGACGACGATAGCACGAGTGGCGCACGGACGCGACAATCTGGACTCGGGGGGTCACACCCACCGTTCGGACACAGAATTCTTCGTCCGTCAAGGGCGGGAAAGGATCGCCACACCTGCACGAGTTCAAGCCATGAGCCAGAAAAAAGCGAAAGCCGCGTTTTGCACCAGTGACAACCGGGCACTTCTTCAAAGTTACCTGCACGCACGCTCGCTCGGCAGCCCAGCCGAGAGGAACCGTGACTTTGCCCTCGGACGCCCCGTCCTGGCAAATGACACAAATTGCAATTTCAATGACGGCATCCAGCAAAATCCTAAACCGCGCTACTTTCCTTTCGTGACGTTCACAACTCACCACCGTGACCGCGCAGATTGGCCCCCGGGACGCGCAGTCCGTTTGGCTCGGTGCGCACAGCTGAGCCGAGAAGGTGGCCGGCGCCGAAGACCTGACGTGCACGGACAGCGCGCGACGGCCAGCTTCCAGAGAAACGTGCCACGACGACATATCTGCAAGTTGCAACACGGAGGATGCGCGTCATCAGCGCGCCGACTCGGAACCGCCACCCGCTGCCACGCCACCTGGATGCTAATGCTATGCTGCTGTACTGTTGGTCCCTGCCACGCCCACTAAGTATGTTCCGGGTCAATTTTGACCCAGGCCTCATATAATCATCTAAGTCGGATCTGAAATTGAGGTACATGAAGTAAGTTCAATAATAATTAATATTTAAAAGCTGCTATATGGAACTTTTTTTCATAAAAATATTGATACCTTTTTATTTGACCATTTATGACTGAAACATCGTCTTATTAGTAGATTAACACCTTAGTTGTTCACAATGGGTACTCTGGCCAAGAGTTTTTTTTTGGGGGGGGTGGGGGGGGTAAAAATCCAACATCCAGCCGAAGACAGACAGTAGTGAATGACTTATGTTGCGGGAAAAACTTGAAGAGTGAAGACTGACGTCGCTCACGAAGACGACGTCACGCAAATAGACAAATTTGATTGGCCGGTGCCAAATCGCTGTCTATGGACCCCTGCCCGGACCCACTTTTTTTTTTTCAAGAAACTCGGTGTGGCTTGCCAGGCTACAAATTTCCCGCCCTCTGTCTGCGGATGTGACGTCATGTGCGCGTTGTGTATGTGAAGAGGGGAAAATGCAGTTTCAATTTTTGGCCACAGGCGGCAGTAGCGATTCGAAATTGAATAGTCGACATTGAGTAGCTTTTAAAAGCAATGTGGTGGAAACAGACAGTTCTCGGGACTATTTCAAGCTCCATCTTGAAAAGTGCTAGTGCTGTCCCATAAACACACAGACACACAGAGAAGGCTTGTACAGTATGGAAACCTGCCAACGCTAGCTTTGAACAAAAAACAAACAAATAAAAGCATGCTAGGTTCCTTGAAACTCAAGAAACGATGCAATTGGCTGAAAACTCCGCCTCCTCACCCAAAGTCAGAACGAGGACAAGCCAAATTGAGAAATGGATCCGCACAGAAGTTCGCTGGGGAAACCCACAACAAATGACTTGGATTTGACAGGAAAGCAAAAAAAAAAAAAGGTTTGATTGGACTCACCAGGCTGGAAGGGGCAAGAGATGTTGTGGCTGCCATTCAGGGAAAACTACAAGCACAAAACAATGCAGGAAACCAACAAAACATTGTCAGCCTCGTCCCTTTGTGTTGCATGATTCTCACCTTGACGCACATCTGAGGGTGTTTGTCCACCGCTGAGATGTTGAATATCTGCAACGGGACACGTCAGCATTCATGAGTTCACCTGCGGTTAATAAACTGACGAAGAAGAATAACAAGCGGCCGAGTACCAGGTCCGAGCCGTCTTCCCAAGAGTAGAGGGTGGAGTTGGGCAGTGACGTGCAGACGTGTTGGGGATGCCTCCAGCAGAGGGAAGCTACCACGGGGAAGGTTCGAGCGGGACACTCGGAGCTCCAAATCAAAGTGGACTCGTAGAGCGTGACCCCGGAGGACAGCCACACGTCTTCCACGTCTGTGTGTGGACATTATTAACTCATTCAGTGCCAATGACGGCTATAGACGTCAAAAATTCATTTGAACTATATCTATTAGTTTAACTTTTTTTTCCTAGTATATGAAAACCTAGAATTGTTCTATTGTACATTTAGAACAGATAACGTGTGATTAATCGTGCGTTAACTACTGAAGTCATGCGATCAATTACGATTACAAATTTTAATCACCTGATACCCCTAATTTTTTTATAGTTTTTTCTTCTTTTTTTAAATCGCGTCAGGCGATTAAAATTTTTTATATTAATTAATCGCTTGACTTCAAAAGCTAACTCACGATTAATCACAAATGTTATATCTGTTCTAAATGTACAATAAAAAAAAATCTAGGTTTTCCTACTCTTGTTAACAAAAGTGGAGAGAAAAAAAAAGTTAAACTAATAGAAATGGTTCAAATGAATTTATGACGTTTATAGCCGTCAATGGCAGTGAATGAGTTAAACACCCGCCCGAGTCAAAACAATGTGGCGCTAACTCATCAATCGTCAAGCGGACTCACCTGACAAAGGGATGCTTTGTAACGGACACACGGTTTTGCGGAGGGTGTCTGCATGCAGGTCATAAACCTGCCGACACAAGAGGGGACCTTACAGCGCTCACATCCAACCAGGTCGCCGCCGCCGCCGCCGTGGCGGAGAATTGTCTGCTCACAAATGAGCATTTATTCATTACATCTCCCTTTGCTGCTCAAATTTTTACGCCAATGTTGTACAGGGACAGGCAAAACAATTCAATGCTCTTCCACTAGAGGGCACAACCCACCCATTCAAGCCTGAGAGTCTGGCCAACACATACGCCACCCACGGCCACAGGAGGGGGCGTGTGCTCAAGCTTGTAGCCCATGAGCATGCCTATTGTTTTGTACAATTTATTTTATATTTTACCCATGTTTAATTTTTTTAGCCTTTGAAGTATTTGACAAGCCGATAGTATAAGGAATACTGTACACTGGATATATGATACAGGCTTTTACTAGTATAATATGGTATATTTTTACTGTACATGGATTTTGATTTTCAACGACTTGTGAATGCTGGAAATGTATCAGTGTGTTCATACCTAACACATACAATTTTCCAATAAGAGATCTGATTACATGTATTTGCTTTATCTCCTGATATAACAAGTAAGATACCTAATAATAAAGTCATTTTCATGGTACCAATGAATGTGTTATAACAGGTTCCTCTGTAATTTATTTGTCATAAGGAATATATGTCCACAGTTTGCTTTAGCCTCAGATGCTAGTTAGCTAGCTCCCTAGCTAGCTCCCATGGTGCTCGTTTACCTGCTAGTGAGCTAGCTAGCTAGCTAGCTAGCATCTGAGGCTAAAGCAAAACTGTGGCAGTGTTTTTAACTTGGTCCTGGCACAGTTTTGCTTTAGCCTCAGATGCTAGTTAGCTAGCTCCCATGGTGCTCATTTACCTGCTCGTGAGCTAGCTAGTTAGCATCAGTTCTTGCCTGCTGCCATTCACACGACAGAATCACACCAACTCATCAGGTTCACGTTTCACATTCACTAAAGTCCATTTGTGAGCAAACCGAGACGAGCTCATCATCATCCTGATAGGATTTTTTTTTTTTGACTTTTTGTTTGGGGGCGTGTCTCTGGCCCAAGACAGAGCAAGCGCGTGAAAATCAGTTGGAGGTGAACGTACTTGTACGCAGACACACGGGAGCACGTGCGGGATGTTGAGAATCGCCCAGCGGGACCGAGCCGGATCGATCTAAAAAGACACAAATGGGAAAAAAAATGGACGTTTTGGCGCTGAAAAGTTTGGCCGCGCGTCGGTGACGCTTACGACGGTTACGCTGGAATGCGACCCTTGAACACAGTAGTGCGCACTCTGCTTGTAGCACCACCTGGTGGTGACTCGATTCTCCGACTCCACTGTAACGTTGATGGATTTGGACGCAGCGTCCACAGACAAAGAGAAGCTGGGCGCGGGATCTGAATCACGTCACACGGAAATCGGAGAAGGGGGAAAAAAACAGGATGGAAAAGAGAGATTTTTATCCTCAAGCTTCCGCAATCATTTACTGAGCCAGCAAAGTCAATGATTGCCTCCTACAAGGAAGTGAAGTTGGCGTCGCACACCAATGCTTTAAAACATCTTTTGTTTCCGTGGACCTGATGACAAAGCAAATGTTGCTGCACTGATGTCAAATTCAACTCTGTACAATCTTTGTGGAGGCAAATTCTTCCCCGCTGACGACATTGGAGCAACATAAGAACAAGCTTTTCCATCCCGACTGCACTTAAGTTGAGAGTTTGAAAATATTTCTTTTTGTTGCTTCCCACTAGGCAAGATGGCAGCTTTTGTTGAGTAATATATCTTAATAATTGTGCTGTGCCTTCTTGGCCAGATCACCCATGGAAAAGAGATTTTGCTCTCAATGGCTTTTTTTTCTTGTTTAAAAAAAAAGTTAAGAAATCTTGCTGTTTTTATTTAACCCTATAAAGCCATTTTGAGCCTTCTATTTTACGAGTGTAATATTTTTTTTCTCCATTAAAACCCTGACGTATATGATCTGACACATGCAATGAACGGATAATCCATTAGAGGGCAGTATCACCCAGCTGATAGCTTTACCAGCGACCTTGCAAGATCACCTGTGCTTAACTCATTCACTGCCATTGACGGCTATAGACGTCAAAAATTCATTTGAACTATTTCTATTAGTTTCACATTTTTTTCTCCACTTTTGTTAACAAGAGTATGAAAACCTAGAAAAAAAAATTATTGTACATTTAGAACAGATATAAAATTTGTGTTAATCGTGAGTTAAATAGTGAAGTCATGTGATTAATTACAATTAAAAAATGTAATCGCTTGATGCCCGGGATAAAAAAGAAGAGATTATTAAAAATTTGTTAATTTTTTTTATTGTAATTAATCGCATGACTTCAATAGTTAACTCACGATTAATCACAATTTTTTTTAGCTGTTCTAAATGTACAATAAAAAAGATTATAGGTTTTCACACTCTTGTTAACAAAAGTGGGGAAAAATGGGAAACTAATAGTTCAAATTCATTTTCATTTTCATTCATTCGTCTATAGCCGTCAATGGCAATGGATGAGTTAATAGTGGGAAAAGTTCTTTCAGATTTTTGGAAATACTAATGTTTGATATGTCTGTTTATTATAATATTTTTGACAGTTATAAATGTAAGAATTTAAAGCATTTTGACCGAATGTATCAAATATGACACAAATCAAGTCAAATGTGGAAGTTGATTTGCAAAAAAAATTGCTGTTTGTTTGTTCAAAAGGACCAATAAATACTCTATTTACAAAGAATCACAATTTTCTCTCATAAATTTCATGGTTCAGACTTTTTTTAAACAGCCTCCGTGACTAGCATGTTGCGTGCCGTGCCGACGAGGCGCACACGTTACCTGCCAGAGTGTAGTTGACGCTGCAGCGCACCGACGCGGCGCTGTAGGACACGGTGACGGGAAGCCGCAGCTTGGCCTCCACGCAGTCGCAAAGCAGCTCCCACTGGAAGAAAACAGCAAAACGCCTCGTCAGGACGCTTAGCAACTTAGGACACAGCAACGCGGGCAAGCAACGCGCGCTATTACCGAGGTCAAAGTGTTGTTGCCGCGTTGCCCGTGCAGGTCGGAGCTGTCGTGACACCACACTCGGATTTCATTTCCGTTCTTCTTGGTGTTCCACTAGACACGCACAAAAACACATGACGATGATGATGATGATGATGATGATGATGATGATGATGATGATGATAAAAGACCGTAGGGACACAACGAAGAGTGGTGAGAGGCCAAACCTTTTTCTTTGTTCTCTTGTGTTTGACGACGGGACGGATGATCTCTTTTGTCAGGGACACAATTTCAATGGTAGGGGCCTGACTCAAATCTGGAACGTTCACATCTTTCAGTTCATCTCACAACAACAACTAAAATTACGATGCTACAAGCTGTCTTATAGAAATAGCAAACTAGCTTTTTTCAATAGTTCACTTATTCAATTTTTTGCCAAAAACATGAGGGCACTTTTTCCAGTGTGACTTAACTCTCTTTTCAGAATCACACTTGTATTGATAATTCCGAACACCCGGGATTTTCTGCAATGTAACGCAATGCAAATGTTTCCTTTACACGGTGAAAACAAACTGCGTACTGTATTGCTTTTTGTTACAACTTTCAAACGACCTTTTTTCATCACATTTCGAATAATCCTCACAAATCAAAATTACAAACGATCCAAACAAAGTCCATTGCTTTGAGTACAATGAGTTGACCGCCATTTTGACTTGTGACGTAAACTCGGAATATACACAACAGGCGTTCTGGTAAATGCAAAATCTTTGCAGTGGTACGTGGGCGCCCTCTTGTGGTACGTTTACTTTTCAACGAAAGGCTTCCAAATGATCAGGGCAAACAAGTTGAAAACGACGAACTCAGGGTCACTTTCACCAGTGAAAGCCTCAAAACGAGCGGCTTTTTTTCGACTGTCGCATGCATGCAGGCTTTGCACTTGCATACCTGCATGTTGAATCCAAACCCGGACGGTGACACATCTGCTGTTGGACGGATGGCGGGCGGTCTCGACGGGGCAGCGGGACTCTACCGCCTTGTAAGCTGCAAATCACAAGCAAACATACGTTATGTAATGACGACAACAAGATCCGTTAATAGTCAAGACTTTTCACTCACCGTTTTCGTGGGCCCTCTAGAGTGGAGTCGGATGAAAACACAAACAAGGATTATTTTTTTTTTATTATTCAAAATAAAACACAGAATTCCTAAAAGTGCAGGATTTTTTGTCACTATAATTTCATTTGCTGGTTAACAAGAAAACATGTAATAAATAAATAAATAAATAAAAGATTAAGGGTGGCTCATAGATTTAAATATTGGGAGCTTTTATTTTTATTTTTGAAGTGTTCGAAGTTATTCATCTCATGATTGTGTAAATACGAGGCATTTTAGGAAGGAAAAAAAAAAAACGTTAACCCAGGCAATCGACTTTGGACATTGCACTTGGATAGTGCATGTAGCAACAGACGTCATCATCGGTGGGTCGATACTTTACTCACCTGGCACGAGAAGCTTGCGCGTCCGCAGGGAAGCAGAAGCAGACGGAACAGAAGCCCGACGAGGACGAGCGAGCCCACGCGAACGCTCTCCGGTCGCATCGCAGCTTGCAAAGAAATAGTGCACACGCTCAAGTGAAATGACACTCAACAAGCGTCCTGTGGCAGTGGGGCTGCGTGCAAGAAGGTGGTGGGCGTGGCCTTGGACTAGTTACTGACCGCCTCGTCACCTATGAGCTCCTCTGCTGAGGCATACGTACTGTAGTGTACAGCAATTTCATAAACTAATTATTCTATTTATAGTCGCAGCGGAAAGTTTAGCGTCCATGAAAAAAATGTTTCTCTCTCTTAGACGTTATGTCACAAAAAATAATTGAGAACAATTACACATTTTAATTGTTCTCCAAAACGGACATATACGCCAGTACTCACAATAATCAATACTAGGCTATAATTGTTAGTACATCTGCAGCACCTTTCCGAGGTCGGGGGTTTGAATCCAGTCTGTGTGGAGTTTGCATGGCTTTTCTCCACGTATTATAATAATTTAAAAAAAGAATGCATTCATTGAAAGGCTGCTTCCTGAATACTCTTTCGGGTGCTCTTGAGCAAGGCACCCACTGTAAAGCCTAACCAAGTAAGTTTTTTTGTTGCTATTGGGTTTTGTTTGCAAGGTGGCGGCCAGCCGGTGCACCTGCAGAGATGCACGCAATGTTGCTAACGCCACACTGGAGTCAACCAAAACCACAAATTTTACAAACTAATCCAAAGCAACAACTGTGATATGCAGACGTGTCAACCTCCGTAACAGGAAATTAAATTCCAGGTCCCGTGCCACACCAATGACCTTTTGTTAATAATCTTGGATGTCTTTTTATTGACTTTGAAGTCAAGACAGTTTGTTGGGTTGAAGACTCTTGTATGCAAATTCTACTTGCTCCAAAATTCCTGACTGATTAGAAGGTTGGATTTCATCGATGTAAATGAGCTAAAGATGAAAAAAAAAAAATTTTTTTCTCTGACTGATATGTGTTCTTGTCATGCAGTGCCTTGCAAAAGTATGAGCCCCCTTGAACTTTTTAACCCTTTGCCACATTTCAGGCTTCAAACAAATCATTGCAGAACAGCTGTAGGACATCAAGGAAGAAGAGTGACAACTGCTGACTGAAGGAGAAAAAAAAAAGAAGACATTTTCAGTTTAGTTTTTTTTATTAAAATTGTATTCTTCTGCGAGCTGTAATTGATATAAAAATTGTAAAGCATTCATCGCGTGGCACGGCGACGGTGAGGCCATCGTGCGCCCGCCTCACGTTGCTCGCCGACCAGACGACCCACGTGATGTTACAAAAGCTTGAAAAGGGGAAGTGTTGGGATTACGAGTGACATCATGATTGTGAGAGACGGATGCAATTTTAAAAAGACCACAGAGTGTCTGGGTTGGGGTTATAAATTAGGTGCAATTCCTTTTGTGGCTTGTTTGGTGTCCAAGCGCGGACGTGCTGGGGTGAGGGTACGTAGCGTCCTCTTCATACACATTTTGTCTCGTGCATTTCAAAAACAACATTGACGTATTTCACATGTCCGATTAAATAAAGTTTGTTGAACGCAACCCGCTTGCACGTTTCATGACTGGGTTGGGGAATAGTGAGACGCGCACATGTGCCACCGCACCGAACGTGACCCGGGTCAGTCGCTGTCGCTGGTCTCGCTGCTGGGGTCTCCCTGCACTTTGCTGCGGTGCTGCATGGCCCGGTGGTAGGCCACCTGCACCGACTTGCGGATGTTGGACTTGCGGCCCTCCAGCATCTTCTCCTTGTCCAGCTCCTGGTCCACGCCCAGCGGCACCAGCTTGGAGCGCGGGAGCCACTGCCTGCACGCACACACGTGCACATCATAATGACACGCATGCGGAGGGAACAAGAAAATGAATGTCAGCCGAGCTCAATGCGGTTCGACTTGACTTTCCAGTAAGGTGAACATTTGTTCCTGGATGGTGACCTTTTTCTTTCTATTGTTAAATTTAATAAACAGATCAAGTTTGTAGCTTTGGCTTTAGTTAGCAATATTAAAGTCTGTATGTGAACTGTTGTGTGTTAACAAATTGTACTCTTTTTTTTTCTTTTTTGCTACCAAAAGTGCAGAATTCTGAAATGCGATCTGAAAACAATGCAAGACAGAAAAACATTCCTGCAAATGAATGAAAAAAATAAATAAAAATCTGTACCGCTGATTTGACTTTGTTCCTAAAAATCAGCAATGAGATCTAGCTGTTAATCATGAAGGAGCACAACTGGGACAAGATGATGATTTTGGGAATAGTTTATCAGTTAGGATTCGGTTTCTTTTTACAAGTGGTGTGTGAAAGCGCTACATTTACATGATAAACCCGAGAGCCGCCTCTTCCATACATTAGCCAATCATAATAGGGTGAGGTGATCTGGCCTTAAAATAAAAGCCCCGCCCTGCCCTGCCGTGACTCCACCCCTACGAGATGTGCATACAGGAGGAGAGAAACTGACAAAGGTCAGACAATAATATTGGCAAACACACTCATACAGTTGTGCTTATGAACACACACAACTGCAATGTCATGTACAAAAGCTAAATGCTACTTACTGACACAAAAATGCTATTAATTGTCACCAAAAATTCGCGCATCTCTACCAATGTCAACTTCAACCTGTGAAAATATCAAAAACAATTGCCACAGTATTTGGTATTTTATGGGCATTCAGCTTTTGCATCACAATGCAAAGTGCTCATAAGTTTACATACCCCGAGGATATGACAAACTTCAAGCGCAACCGCATATTGTGCATTCCGCGTATTAACGCTTCCGACGTTAATATCATCCAAAATATTGTTAAGTTTCATTCTAATATTCTCAGACTGTGATGATCACATGGACTTCATCACAGTGGACTGAAGCAGCACCACTGTGACTTATGTAATAAATATTTTTTTTTGTTGTTGTAATTATTTCCTGAAGGAAGAAAATGAAACCTAAGATGGTTATAGGCGTGGCAGCAAAATGATGACAAGCAATATTTGGCCACGTGATGTGATATTTTAGTCCAGAAAACAAGTTCAAAAGGAACAGTGGCACGTTAATCACATCACAGCCAAGACGTGGACTGGAAAAAAATGTCGGCAGCATTTTGAATTGGCTTCAACCTTTTTTTTTTTTTTAGGGAACTCAGACAAGATTGGTATGAATGGATAGAATGAAGGAAAATTTGAGTTGTGTGTTCCTTTAACAACTATCAGTTTTTTCCTAACTTGAGTGCAAGACATTTTTTCTCAAATCAAATGCTCTTGATGTCGTTCTTTGGAGACTTTTAGGAGATATTTGGTGACCTGACCTGACAGCAACGCGGTGTTACTTGTTTAGATGCTGACGCAGGTTTTGACGGCAACCTCAACAACATGACGAGAAACCACATCGGCCCGGTTTCCCCCCTCCTCTTCACTTCTCTCTCAAAACAAGTTTGGTCCATTTCTGCGAAACCTTCTTTGATGATTCACTGCGTTTCCGTTGAAAGCAGGCCACCCGAGCGGCACGCGGGTGCAAACTCAGGGAAATGTAAAGCGACTCGCTCAGGCCAAGTTGAGCTGTTCAAATGTCGCGGCTTTGATGCACTGACAACTCAAGTTGTCGGAAGGCGGAAAAATGTCAAATGTGGCAACATATTAACCTAATGAAGAAAAAAAAAACGGAAAAAACAGAAGAATACAAAGCACTAACCAGGTTCTCTTGTTGTCAAAGAAGAGGACCAGGAAGAGGTGCTCGCGGGCTTCCTGGGTCATTTGCTCGCCGAGTTTGAGAACATCCAGCGGGGGGACGGGGATGGGGACGCCGCGGTGGAACACGCCCTCCCGGGGCATTTTGGGGTCGATGATCTGCACACAGTTGTCAGCAAGTTGAAGCCGGCGCGCTCACGGTCAGAAGTGGCGCAGACTCACCAGGGCGGGATAGGAAGGGTAGCCTCGGCACTTGGCCCACACCAGGTCCAGCGCCTCCAGCGACGAGTAATCGTCCGACGTCATCCAGCATCCCGACCGTGCCCGGCCGCGTACCACTGACAGCAAAGGGGGCAAAGGTCACAGTCAGCACCGCGCGACCTTGCTCACCTTCGCGTGGCCGACTTTTCAGATTTTGCCACTCACGATGCGAAACTCCCCGGGAGCTTCCGACGGAGTACGACTCGTTTTCCGTGCCCGACGTCTCCTCGCTGCTGTCCTCGTGAAAAGCCGAGCGCGAGAACGACGCTTTTCCTCGGCCCGGCTTGGACGGCGTCGTGCTGTCAAGGTTAAGAGGCGACGCTAACGTCACAATTCGGCCTGTGCACCGTCACCCTGGGAGCAACCCGTGGCCAGAACGGCCATCTGACCTGGTCCGGTCGGAGGCGGCGCTGCTGCTGCTGCTGGTGGTTGATTCCGAGTCGGAGCTGGAACGCGGAAGGCGCGTGTCGTTTCTGTACACGCGGAAACTCTCCGTCACGGGCTGGTTCCCCCCGTCAAATCCGTTACTTGGCAGTCCTGTGCACACAGCACGGATAAACGGTACTGATAAGAACTTGATTTCATAACATGCTTTGACTAAGAAAGGGATAAAAAAAAAAAAAGAGACTTAAGTAGAAATACACAGACAAACAGTAGAAGTGCAGTGCATGTACCACTAGTGGCAGAGCCGTTGATGGAGTTTGGCCAACTGTTTCAGCAGGGTAACAAGATGGCGTCCATGTCATGTGACCAGCAGTTGACCAATCACAGAATAGGGTAACAAGATGGCGTCCATGTCATGTGACCAGCAGTTGACCAATCACAGAATAGGGTAACAAGATGGCGTCCATGTCATGTGACCAGCAGTTGACCAATCACAGAATAGGGTAACAAGATGGCGTCCATGTCATGTGACCAGCAGTTGACCAATCACAGAATAGGGCAACAAGATGGCGTCCATGTCATGTGACCAGCAGTTGACCAATCACAGAATAGGGTAACAAGATGGCGTCCATGTCATGTGACCAGCAGTTGACCAATCACAGAATAGGGTAACAAGATGGCGTCCATGTCATGTGACCAGCAGTTGACCAATCACAGAATAGGGTAACAAGATGGCGTCCATGTCATGTGACCAGCAGTTGACCAATCACAGAATAGGGTAACAAGATGGCGTCCATGTCATGTGACCAGCAGTTGACCAATCACAGAATAGGGTAACAAGATGGCGTCCATATGTCATGTGACCAGCAGTTGACCAATCACAGAATAGGGTAACAAGATGGCGTCCATATGTCATGTGACCAGCAGTTGACTGTGATTGGCCAACTGCTGGTCACATGACATATGGACGCCATCTTGTTACCCTGCTGAAACAGTTCCAAACTCCATCAACGGCTCTGCTACTAGTGGTACATGACCTCTCTCTAGTGGTAGACAATGACCAGCAGTTGACCAATCACAGAATAGGGTAACAAGATGGCGTCCATGTCATGTGACCAGCAGTTGACCAATCACAGAATAGGGTAACAAGATGGCGTCCATATGTCATGTGACCAGCAGTTGGCCAATCACAGCGTGGATTGGTCAACTGCTGGTCACATGACATATGGACGCCATCTTGTTACCCTGCTGAAACAGTTCCAAACTCCATCAACGGCTCTGCTACTAGTGGTACATGACCTCTCTCTAGTGGTATACAATTTTTTTTATAATTATTTAGTTAAATTGGTGCAGAACAAATTAGTATGTTTGTTTTAAAACAATGCAATTATTATTTATAGGGGAGGCTGAGACAAAAAAATTCTATAAAGTATAACATTTTCTCTAAAAATATGTTCTATAAACAGTATTTTGTTGATTATTACATTCGTGGAGTATGAATTAAACAGCAAAATCCAGCCGTTTTTATCCATCTCAGGGGCGAGAGGCGAAAAACATGGACTGAGCAGGATTGATGAGAGAAGGATAAAAAAAAAGATAGAAAAAAAGATAGAAAAAAAAAGAGGAGCTCACAAAAAAACAGCCTGTAAACGTTGAGTTCAAAGCTGCTGAATGCAGAAAATTGAATTTCGAATCGCTACCACCACCTCTGGCCGAAAAACTAAACTGCACACACTCTTCTTCACGCACACAACGCGCACATGATGTCACATCCGCAGACAGAAGGCGAGAAATTCGCACCCAAATCCAGTCTAAAAACTATTGGCCAGAAGCTTACAGGAGTACCAATTGTCAACAGTGTTAATCTACTAATTAGAAGATGTTTCAATCATAAATAGTCAAATAGGCTATAAAAAAGATTTGGGGAAAAATTGTTACATAGAGCAGCTTTAAACAAGAGATTTAAAATACATTAGTGTGTGTGTTGTATGTAAAAATGATCAAGTACAATTTATCATGTGCGTGCGCGAGGTTTCCTGTACCCGGCAGCAGGTCGTCATTGTCGCTGTCAGTGTCGGAGGTGGAGCTGGTGCGAGGGCTGCGGGGACGCTTCCTTTGCCTGCCCGGCGACAGCATGGGCAACTGCGGGGGCCCGATGGGGCTGGGGGCCACCCCTGCCGTGACGTAGCCCGGATCCCGGTTTTTAGGGGGGCGTCCGGGCCTTTTGGGAGGTCCGGCCATTTTGGGGTTCTTCTTGGAGAAGAGCACGGACGTCCGTCGGCCCACCTCTGGAGCCAATGCAGACGACGACACGCTCAGATCTGTCACGAGTTAAGATGGGGTTAATATTTGTCAACTGTGGGTGTGTGAAGCCTTTCCAGACACTTTTCACCTTTCATGTGATTCGCACACAAGCACAATATGAAACCTGCAAAAAAAAAAAAAACTGACCCTTGCCGCCGAGCTCCTGACTGCTGCTCTCTTCGCCTTCGTCGTGGTGCCCCGCAGAGGACGGGTGATGCGGGAGCAAGCCCCGATCTGCCCCGCCCCCTCCTCCCAGCGAATCCCTGGCCCCGGCCGAGCCGCCTTCCCGCTGGTGCGCCAGCTTCCTTTTGATGACGCTGAGCTCCTTGCGGAGAGCTTTGGCTCTGCGGGACTGGCCGATGCTGTGCTTCCCCGAGCTGGCTTCCTCCAGACGCGCCTGCACGTAATGCAGCTGCTCGTCCAAAGGCAGCCGCCGCCTGTTCTCGGGCGCCAGGAGCTCTACGGACGGATCAGCAAGCGTTGAACAAAAACAACGACTCAGCATTTGCTTGAAATTGACAGGTCAACTTCATTTGCCCTTCCCTAAACTTGTCCAACTGCTCAATGTTTCAGTACCTTTTGCACAACCTGCGTTTCTCGTCCAATCACTTTCCAAGGACGTTCCCTTCTATGCCTTTCTGTGAGTCTTCCAGTCTCTGTATTTCTGTTGCAACCTGCTGATCAGGGACGTCCAGTCAAAGAATGATTCAATCAAATTATTTTCCATTTCACTTCTCTGGACTATTCTTTTGTATAAATTTTCATCTCAAATTTAATATTGTCGTCCATGAGTTTATAGTCAAAATTACAGAACTTGTGTTTTCCTCTTCAAATGCGCTTCGCCTCAGATTGCGCAATCCCTCAAAGAGCGTGGGTCAGGGACGATTGTAATTGGGAAGGGCCTCTTTCTTGGTTCAAGTCTTTAAATGTTTTTGGTTTTTTACAGAGCGTTTTTTGTGATTCCATGACTTTATTTGATTTGAGGGGCAGCTTTCTAATTTTGTGGATTTTTTTTTTTGCAGGTTAATCCCAGGGATCTGAAGCAAGCCTGTTACTAAACAATAAAAATATGACAATATCATAAATTCATTATTATTATTATTTTATTTTTTTAATATAACCAACAGTTGTTTCTTAAATTCACATTGCGTATTGCAGCAATCTGTATTTTCATGTCTAGAAGCAAATCTAAACAGATGTTTTTTTTTTTAAATTCTACTTTAATATAATTTTAAGAATATTGTTGTGCATTTATCAAAAGTCAAAATCAAAACTCAATACTTCTCTTGGCTTACGCACAGCGTATGTACAATAATTAATTTTTTGTTTCTGGTTCAGCTTAGCACGTCCAGATACGTGTTGATTTGCCTGCTATTTGTGATTTGCAGCACAAAGCTGGAAATCGTCGCTGTCCTCTGAAAAACACGTCCATTTTTGTCATTTTTTACATTTATGGGATGAAACTGAATGCAGACATCCCAAAAACAAGACTTAAGTGTTTTTCACAGGACAAGCGCCAAGATGCTCCACTTGAATGCGGTTCAAGTCAGATGACGAGGAAAGCGGACTCCGTCACGTCAGCACATCATTCCGTTGTTAAACGAGTTGACCGTGTCCATCTTAGGTTAGCTTAGCAATTAGCATGGCTTGGGAGACATTTCACCACCGCGGAGGGGATGATTACTGACCTGGAGCAACTCCGCAACGTGTTTAGGCGCATCGAGCGTGCGCTGATTTCATGAACCTCCATCATAGACTACCTCTGTAGATGCAAGCAGCCCAACGAAGCATTTTGGGACCGTCTCTGCGGTTGATTCTCAGTTTTGTTATTCAATGTGTTTTGATAAAGGCACAAAATGGAGGCTGCAAATGTGATGTTAAATAGTTGACATCTTAGTCTGAGGTGTCAAAAGTGTTACCAGCTTGATGAAGATGATTGGTTAAAAATACCAATTCTAACTCAACCTGGGCCGGTCCATTCGTGGATCAAGCATAAGCTGTTGCATGTTTTGCAGCTCAGCTCCTTGTTGAAAATTTGTGAAACAGAACAGTTGGACAAGTATATTCAAACGTTTTCAGAAAGGTCAAATTAAGTTTGACTAAAAACGTTCTTCCCATGAGAGGCAATTATTCCTCATTTTGTTGTGTGTGGCGTATGCGATGTGGGCAAAGCTTGTTTTTTCTTCTCCGCTCACCATCTTCATTAGACGACAACGGCCAATCTCGTTCTCGTTCTCGTTCTCTTTCCCGTTCCCGTTCCCGTTGGCGCTCCCTCTCCAGTTCCCGCCGAGTGTCGGGACTGGCGTCTCGCGGGAGGTGCATGCCGGTCTCGTAGTCGAAGCCGATCCTGTCCGCTTGCCGCCTGGCGCTCCTGATGACCACGCCGCCCATCTCCCGGAGGCGCAGGGCGGCCCGGTAGAACACCGTGTCCTTGGCGTTGTACTTGAGGCAGTTGTTGACAATCAGACCAAAGTCGCCCTCGAATGCCTCAAAGGTCAGGTAGCGGTGGGATTCCAGAAGGTTCCACATAGTCTGGAAGTCCATGGGAGTGTCAATATGGTCCAGGTAGTCCGGCACCTGCAGCCGCAAATGAGTCCCAATGCAAATCATTTGTTCTTTTATGAACATGCTGTATGTTTATTATTATTTACACAAGATTATAAACACACTAAGTCATGTGATCAGGACATTATTGGGAAATACGCAACTTCAATCAGATTGTGTGTGCGTGTGGACATACTGACTGACCTCCGCAAGGGGCACGGGCTCAGTGAAGAAGTTGTTAGTGTCCCTTTCTTGTAACTGTTCCAAGGTACTCCTCAGCAACACCAGGAGGGGAGTCAGCTGCATCTCTAGCGCCATCTGCTGCATTTTAATCTGAAGACAGAAAAAGGTGACATCGCTGCTATTTGACAGGTTACAGTGATTATACTTCAAGGCACAAATGACAAAAAATAAGACCCAGGTCAATTATGTACAGGGATGTGATTTGACCAAAGTGAAATTATCTGAAAATTTAGCCGGGGGTCTGGGGGCCGCTGGCACCCAGCTAGGTCCGTGTTTTTAAGTACTTTCAATGCACTCACATGACAAAGAAATAGACAAAACAACAGCATAAATTTTCAATGTATATTGAACTATCCCATATAAAATGGCAACATTTTTTAGTTTAGTTTTTATTTTTAACATTTAGTCAACTCAAAATCAGTCACATTCAAAAACATTGGACTGCCTTTGCTTTTAAAAACTATCACTGAGAATATCATCATATCTAACTAATGTGATTACTAAATTAACACATAAATAATGTTGAAGAGTTCAAATTTCATGAACAAATAATTGTATCATGACCAAATGAAAAGTAACTCATATTAGAGCATACCACAAATGTCTTTGTTATAGCAGAAGATGTTATCTGTCGGAGTCATGTGCATACACAATGAACTACAAAAAAAAAAATAATAATAATTTTTTTATTTTTTTTTTTTTTGGGGGGGGAGATAAAAAAAAGCGGAATTCCGCGAATTAGCGGAAAAATCACATCCCTGTATGTACCTTCTGCCATCTAGTGGAAAAGCAACTCATTGTCCAGCTTGTTGACTACAGCCGTCCCTCGCTATATTCCTGTTAACTTTTTGCCGCATCACATCGTAGAATTTTTTTTAATCGTATGTATATTGTGGATTATTTGCTCTATCTATTGCATTAAAAACGAGCCAAGAGGAAAGGGTACGTAAGACCAATCCAAATCCGCCACCCTGTCATATGCCATGTCTGCCATCTGTCTGTGATGCATCAATCAATCCAAAGAATGTCCAAAGTTTGGGATCGTTTCACACTTCAACAAAATAAGATAGAGCACAATTTGCCCCGTGCAAAACATAACTGGTTTACGTTAGAAAACATTGCTACTAGCTAATTGAATATAGCCAACCAGTGCTGGTTAAAATGAATTGTAATCCCTGCAGGGGTGCTCAAGTTCGGTCCTCAAGAGCCCCTATCCAGCCTGTTTTCCATGTTTCTCTCCACTAACACACCTGACTCATGATCAGGATCGTTATCAGGCTTCTGCAAAGCTTGCTGATTAGCAATCATTAGATTCAGCTGTGCTGCGGGAGGGAAACATGGAAAACAGGCTGGATAGAGGCTCTCGAGGACCGAACTTGAGCACCCCTGCCCTAACAGGTGGATTGGAAAAAAGGGAGGCCTCTGCTTCTCTTTCAATCGCTATAGCCAACCAACGGGAACAAAATACAGTCAACAAATCTACAGACGCCGTAACTCAATATTAAGCAGAGTGGCTAACGTTTAGCCACTTAGCAGCCAGCCAACTCTATATTCTCAGACGCTGATTTCACTTAACAGGCCAGACACACACAAGGTCAACGTCACAGATACTACAGTGTAAAAAAAAATAAAACCTGCACCTCACATGCATATATTTTGGTATTATATGCATGAAGCTTTAAAAATCGGTATAAAATTACTTTTCAAAATCCCTGTTTGTTGCAGGGGTGCTTTGGAATGCACTGTTACTCTATACGTGCCTGGCATATATAGAAGAACAAAGAGATATGATTTGTTGTGAATAAATAATCATTTTGGTGAATTTCCTGTGGCACGCATGATGATCTCTCATGGGACACTGGTTGGAATTCCGCCCTGTGTGAAAAGCGTCTCACCGTCTCCCTCTTGAGTTTTTCTCTCTTGCGGATGAGCTCCACCAGCAGCCTGGCCCTCTCCAAGTCGTGTCTCAGTCGTTGCCACGCCTTCAACTGCTCCTTTAAAACCGTTTGCTTCTCCTCGCAGTCCCTCTGCAACAGCAAAATCCAACGTGAGTGCGGCAATAGGAAAAGACGTTTCCGAAGCAACTTGCCGCTAACAGAAGAGCTCAACGTACCACGGGAAGTTGGGCTGAAGGCTGCGGCGGGATGGGCTCGATGATGTGTCGTTGGGACTGCAGGTGCGTTTGAAGCCGCCGCAGCAGCGGGACCCCGTTGCGGCTTTGCCTCTTCAGGGTCCAGTAACTGTGAAGCCGTTGCATGAACTGGCTCTTCCTGGGTACTGTTAAGTTGCTGGTGATTTTGCTTAACCTGAATCAAATCAAACAGTGGTTAACTATAGTTAGTTATACTAACATAACGTGATATTAGTCAACTGTATTCGGTTGAGAGTCATGGCACATCACATATTGGTGCTTT
Source organism: Vanacampus margaritifer (assembly GCF_051991255.1). NCBI lineage: Eukaryota > Metazoa > Chordata > Actinopteri > Syngnathiformes > Syngnathidae > Vanacampus > Vanacampus margaritifer. Next base: position 10,724,960 of record NC_135432.1, read on the forward strand.
CACATCAAATTTCAAGATGAACTAAAAAACGCCTTTAGGTGAATCTAATTTGACCTTGAGTAACCCCGAACTCATTCACTCCCAGCCATTTTCACTGAAGCAACCCTCTTCGCTCCTGGCTGTTTGTTTCACTGGATTTTGACTGATTTTGCAAGGCCCACAGAACATTATGTTCTATTGATAAAAAAAAACATGGAACCTACCAAAAGAAAGATTAGAGTCTCTTCTTTCATCAGGAAAAAAAAGTATATTTCTATCCATTTCCATTTCACAGCAATTAGCATTATAATATATCCAAGTTTCATCATTATTCACAAATCTGTTTAAAATCGGGGGGAAAAGAGATTGTTTGCAATATTGCCCTGGTTGATCTCTTATACTCTGCTGCCACCTGTTGGCCATTTTTGTAATAACTCACATTGCCTTAAGCCTTCTCCAATTTAGCGGCTGCATCAAAGCTTTCTGTATGCTCTAGCATAAATAAAACCCCATAAAAACGTATAAATACATCTTTGGGACACACATTTGTGTTTGAAACCTGAAAACTTCCTAGGGCCTTCACTTGTGTGCATTCCTGTGACTCTTTCAGTCTCTCTGTTGCAACCTCCTGATGGCACTAAACCCTAACGCACACTGGCACTCGTCTCGAGGCCTCATGAGGAAGAAAACTCACTGAAAACGAAGCGCACACACACAACGCAGCAAGCCATCTACTGTCTCAAAAGACTCATCCTCAGCAGGTAGCACCAGTCTTCGGGAGGCTTAAGATCAGTTGGCACCTCCCTATAAAAATCGTACTTATCTCATCGACCTCGGAGGCGTTGTCTTGCTTCATGATGTCGAAATGTGAACGTTTGAATAGCAAATCGAATTGAACCGGGAAACATATTGGGCAATTCAGGCCTTAACCACCTGCTAGGAATTTTGCCCTTCAGTTCCTTGTTGGAAATCACGTTGTGCAAAAAGTACCAAAGCCAAATTGAAAAATTTAATGTTTCAATAAAGGTAAATTAACCCTTGAGAACCCAAGAACCCTTTTCTTCTTTGGAAAATTATGAATTATACATTAAATGACTGCTATAAGTTCACTGAACACCAAAATATATGTTTTTTCAATTTTAACCCTTGTTTTTTGAACTAGCTCAGAGTTGCTAATTTATCAAAATATATATATAAAACATACTCCTAGGCATTCTGCAACATGATATGAAACACAATTTTACCATCTGATGGTTTGCTGAGAAGATGGTTTTGTTTGGATTGATTTCCAGCTCAACAAAACAGCATGTTGCCAGCCATCTTGTCACCACCACTCTGGCTCATGTAAGTGCAATATGCATCCACTAGATGGCCCCATGCAGGGGTCAGAAGTGGCACTCTGGACTTTTGAAGTTAAATTTGTAAATAAAAAAAGGTCTTTGTTATTTGAGTAGCAGAATTTATAGGGGCCAAATTTGACCCCGTGGGTTTTCCAGCGTTATTAAGTTCCTAATCCCAAAGGTTATCCTGCATTTCAGGTTCATGCTGAAATTTCACCCAAAAGCCCAACATCCACAACTTACTGCGGGTAGTGTAGCGGTACGTGTATGTTTTGTGCTGAGCAGTACCTATGAGGGGGTATGCACGGCACCGACACCACCGGAGCAGCAGCTCTTCTCTCAGCCAAGATCTTCCTGGCCCTCTTCATCTTTAATCTGGACTTGGCCTTCGCCCTCTTGGCCCGCTCCGAGCTCCAGCCCCTGGAGTCGTCATCGTGGACCACGGCGGGCTCATCGTCCTCCTCCGGTTCGCCTTCGCTCTGAGACGAGGCGGCGCTGGTGCCGCCGACCCCTCCCAAGGGTCGGGCGGATCCCGGGGGCGTGTGGATGTCGCAGTAGGCCGTCTTGCGGACGCTGAAGGAGGTCCCGTTGGCCCCCGTCTCTCGGACGGGCTCCATTTTCATGTAGAGGCCCGCTTGCTGCGCGCATGTGACGTGGAAGGCCGTGTAGCAGTTGGCTTTGTGACACTGAATGCAGGCGCCGGAGCCGCGCTGCTTGCAGATGTAGCAGGTCAGCTTCCAGCGCGCGGGAGGGATGTGCTCGATGCTGTCGATGGGCTCCAAGAAGACCGTGTTAGCAAAGCACACCTGGCCGCCGGCAAAAAAAAATCAGAGCACAGAGCAAGCGAGTCAGCGTACAATGTTGGCACTAAGAAAGAAGACAAATAAAAAAAATTAACTGTAGCGTACAGACAGGCTAGTTAAACCAAGCTCCTCGCAGCACTATTAGACCATTTGCTTTTCCAATCATGTGAAAAGAAGAGCCAACGGTAAATAAGTGATGTGGTTACATACTGTAGCACGGCCCAAATATAAGGATGTAAAGATACATCGATTTTAACGGCTTAAAATATGCATCGATGTAAAAAATAAAACTATCATTTTGCAACGTTACGCTTTGTGAAGTTTTTCATTGTTTCTAGTCGGACCCATTTTTGGGAGTGGACACGTTTTGCGGGTATCCGGTATTGTCCCCAGTAGCAGCAGGTCTTTGTAGACACCAGTAAAAATTTTGATTAGATTCGATCTTTGTAAGTAAACAATGTAACATTTTAAGTTTCGTAAGTGGTTCCTCGTTTACTTAACGGCGCAAAAATGTAGTCATACAGTCAAAATTATTAGTTTTTTTTTTAAAAATAAAGTTACAAACAGTTAATGTTTGGAACAAGGACAAAATGCAGATGTTAAAATAAAACATCTATAGGTTATCAAATCAGTCATTGTGTAAAAAATAAAATAGAATAAAAAAATGGGGGAATCGAATCTCTACCCAAATAATAATACTAATAATATATATATATATAAAAGTATACACATCAGATTTATATGCAGAGGCGGTACAACTGGAGATTGTCAAATGTCAAACTTGAGGCAAACTCCGTCACTTTGGGTCATTGTATGCCAGTGCTACAATTTGGTTTTGGACTTCTGCTCAAAACTTTTAGTATGCATAATAAACTTGAGAAGTGCAAGGTAGGTTATGTAATATAAAGGAGTTATTATTAGGGCTCCCACACACAACTTTAGAGCTCGGTCTTACAAACAATATCCGCATCCGCTATTTGTCTACCGTTTAAGCAGCGAATTACAAATCAACCCCGATGGGTACTTACTACTAATTGTATTTTTGCTGAAAAATGTGCTATTTCCCCCCCTTAAAAAGAAAGCCAATTTGATTATAATGGTAAATGGAGTGCACTTATCTCATTCACTGCCAATGACGAATTTAGACGTCAAAAATCAATTCATGTTAGTTTAACATTTTTAACAAGAGTGTGAAAACCTGGGGAGAAAAAGTTGTTATTGTACATTTAGAACAGATATAAAATTTGTGATTAATCGTGAGTTAACTATTGAAGTAATGTGATTAATTAAAATTAAAAAATTGAATCGCCTGACGACCTCATTTATAATAATCTTTCCTTTCCTAATCTTTTTTCAAAAAACGAAAAGATTATTAAAATTAGGGCGGCAGGTGATTGTAATTAATCGCATTACTTAACTCATGATTAATCACAAATTTTATATCTGGTCTAAATGTACAATATTTTTTGTCATACTCTTGTTAACAAAAGTGGAAAAAAATGTTAAAACTAATAGAAATAGTTCAAATGAATTTTGGACGTCTATCGCCATCAATGGCAATGAATTAGTTAATTATCAACATCATATGTTTTCCTAAGCACTTTACATTGCCTCATATTCACTTTTTCAAAAACAGTTGACAAAGACTGTATTTGTCCGTTGCGCTAACACAGCCGTGTCAACCTACGGAGAGGTTTTATTTCTTAGTTTAAAATAACTGAACTTGAACCTAAAGGATTCCTCACCATAAAATGGCAAAAGAAAAAAAAAAGTGCTTTTTTTCACTTTTGGAAAAGTTTGAAATCTATCCGTGTTCTGCCACACAAACTAGCTAGCGCTAAGCTAACCCGCTACGCTAAAGCACTGACCTCGGGGATCCAGAGGGCACACACCACGTGAGCCCAGCGCGCGTCGTCCGTCTGTTTGAAGGCCCCTCCCTTGTTGGGGCACAGGGCACAGTCCACCGCTCGACTGGGCGACTGCAGGCAGCGACGGCACAGCCACTGGCCCTCGGGGATGTACGGCACGCCGTAGCACTCCTGGTGGACGGCCAGGTTGCACATGTCGCAAAAGAGGATCACGTTGCTGTTCTGGCACTCGCCGTCGTTGCAGATGCAGCACACGGCGTCCTCGTCGATCAGCGTGCTTGGGTCTGCCTGGTGCAAACGACAGGCAGCTAACGTGGGAGCGGATATGACAGGTGCAAATAATTCACCAGTATTACACATCTCATCCAATATCAATTTTGTTAACTTGAGAATTGATTTGTTGAACTTAAAACGATCCAAATACTCTGATTTTAGCCGCTCAACAAGAATTTTTGTGATTTCTTGTAATCCTTTCAAAAATGCGTTGGATCAAAAGAAGACATTTGCAAACATCTGCTAACTAAAAACGAATGTATGTGCATTTTCTACACAGTCAGTTTGAAATGATTATTGCTGCTTTTTAAAAGAGGGAAGTTTTTTTGGTGTCCGATTTATCGATTTAAGTAATAGAAAAAATACAATGAAAATAATTGCAGCCTAAGTGGATACACTCTCTACATCTTACTTTGATGGCTAGCTTGACTTCCCTTTTACACGTTTAGGCTTTCTTTATCGTACTTTTGATCAACGTTGTAGCTGCGACCAACATCAACACAACGCTATCCCGAACCCATATTCAATCGCCAACTTCGGATGCTAAGAAACCGCAAATTAATTACGCAGTCATTGTATGATACGGCAGACGTCTCAGAGGTAAGTGGCTAGCGACTAAATGTTAGCATTACCAACGAGTGTCTGGCTGATCGCTAGAAGTGAGTTTGACAGCTGATACCTGGTTTAATTCTTTTTCAATCGTATGGACCAAGGCTACTTTGTAAGTCACTCTCCATGTTGGAATGTGCCTTAAATTGCACTTTGAGGTATTTTTAAAAAATATCAAAAATAAACATTTATTTTATAAAACACTTTTGTCCATTAAAAGCAAGAACATTATTCAACTCAAAATGTTAAACATAGACATTTAGATTTTAGGAACACAACTTTTAAGACATTAATGCTTTGTTATTTTACACATGGACCATGTATAAAATAAAAATATTTTTGCCTCATATTTCTCTTAAAGTTGTGTTCATAAATCCTAAAGCGGTATATTAGAATTTTTTTTTAACCGGTATTTAATGGGAAAACGTGTTTTACAAAATAAAGGAAGATAAAGTGAGTATTATTTATTTATTTTTGCTGATCCGAAAAAACGATCCGATCCGTGGATCAAATTTTGTGATCCGTTACACCACTAGTTGTTACTAATTTTGTCAACTTGAGGGTGCACTGACAACCATTCTGAAATTTAGCAGTTACTCAGTTTTTGCAGCAAAAATATTTTAGAAATTTCAGATTCCTCTAAATGACAATATATCTTTAGAATGTACGTGTAATTATTTACAGACAAAAAAAAAAGGAATTGTTTTGTCCTGTCATTATTTAGGGCTTATTAGGAAGCAGTCATACTGGCCCGGCCCCCACTTGAGGTCAAATTTGGATGAAAACGGCCCCTGAATTAAAATGAGTTTGCCACCCCTGCTCTACATGCATACCCTACATAACGTCTCCCTCTTTTTATTATTTTTAAAAAAACATTTTTTTAGAGATCGCTCAATATTGTTCATTCTGTAATCTTATCGATTCGATGTGTCACCCTCTTAACTCATTCACTGCCATTGACGGCTATTGACGTCAAAAATTCATTTGAGCTATTTCTATTAGTTTAAAATTTTTCCACTTTTGTTAACAAGAGTATGAAAACATAGAAGAAAAAAATATTGTACATCTAGAACATCAAATTTATGATTAATCGCGAGTTAACTATTGAAGCCATGCGATTAATTACAATTAAAAAATGTAATCCCCTGATGGGATTAAAAAAGATAATAAAAAATTTGGAGCGTCAGGCGATTACATTTTTTAATCGTAATTAATTACATGACTTCACGAGTTAACTCACGATTAATCACATTTTATATCTGTTCTAAAAGTACAATTAAAAATTTTGGGGTTTTCATACTCTTGTTAACAAAAGGGTAAAAAAATGTTAAACTAATAGAAATAGTTAAAATGAATATTTGACGTCTATAACTGTCAATGGCAGTGAATGAGTCATTTTTATGCAAAACATATTTTTGGGGTCAAAATTCTCTCATGATACAAATGGTTCAATTGTGTTTGTTTCCTAAAAAAGTGAAAAAGTTTATTATTTTAAGAAGGCGTCGAGGTAAGGCAAGCATCAGAGGTCCACTGCCGCACGCCGAGCGACGCGACCTCTCTAAGCAACTGAACAGTGGCAAGAAAAAAAATGAGGAAACATTTTCTCCAGAAAAAAAAGAAAAGAAAAAAAAAAAAAAGAAAGAAAAGGAAAAAAAATGAGAAAGGATTTAAGTTGCCAATAGTGGTTGCTGGAGTACCTTGTTGTGGCTTTCAAAGTAGGACTCCTTCTCCAGACGGTCCATGAGGTACTCGAAGACTTCCTGCGGGATGGGCGTGACGCCGTCCATCCGCCGCTTGTCGTTCATGATGTCCAGCCAGATGTAGTCCTCCTCGTCGATGTCGTACTCCACCTCCTCGTCCAGCTCCTCCACAGACTTGTCCATGTACCTGGAGCAAAACACGCGCAATTATTTCACTTGCTCACGCCCAAATAAGGGATTTTTCGTGCTCGAATCCTCTTCATCCAAACTAGGATGGGTCATTTCATCAATATAGTTTTTTTTAAGATGGATCTTTGACCTTAGTAGCCTCCCTTGCCTGCTGACATGTACACTGAAGATGCGGCGTTGAATAGCAAGGAGCTTGTTCACTCAAAGTGGAGTATTTTTCCCTCCCAATCCAATTTATCTATCTCTGCATCCATTATTATGAAAGATTAAAATGTGAACATAAAAAGGAGGTGACTTTTTGACCTGTAATAAGAAGACGGGCGGGGAGGTGCGTCGGGCCTGTCCTGGTCCAGTTCCCGGAAGACGGCCTCAGGAAGTTTGACCGCAGGCCCCGACTGGGTGCCGTGGTGATATGCCGAGCCGTCCTTCTTCTTCTCTTTGCTTTTATGCTTGCCGGACTTGGGCGTGGATTTGCCCCCGTTGGAGGAGGCAACGTCGGGCCGATCCTTGCCGGCGCCG